>NC_058053.1:29117387-29417387 GCF_020085105.1 Siniperca chuatsi
TTTACTCAGTGAGGATCACAGCAGCCAATAAATTGACCAGGTTTCTCATGTTCCGTGTAAACATCATATCCTGAATTGACCAAAACCACGATAAGATGCATGTAAACACGCAGTGTGTCAGATCCAGACTGGCGTCTCCTCTGTCTCCACTCAGACCAGTACAAACCAGCGGTGGCCCACAGAGACGTGACCAGCAGGAACGTTCTGGTCCGAGCCGATCTGTCCTGCGTCCTCGCCGACTTCGGCCTGTCCATGAGGCTGACAGGAAGCCGGCCCTGTCGCCCCGGAGACGACGACACCATGGCCATATCTGAGGTCAGGTCACGTGACCGCGGCAGGCGAGGAGATGATAATACGACAGGTGTAAAATAAGACAGAAGTGTTTATACTGGTGTGCTTGTAGGTGGGGACGGTGCGGTACATGGCTCCGGAGGTTCTGGGTGGAGCGCTGAACCTCCGGGACTGTGAGGCGGCGCTGAAGCAGGTGGATGTTTATGCTCTGGGTCTGCTCTACTGGGAGAGCTTCAGGAGGTGCTCACACCTGTTCCCAGGTGACCCTGCAACGCAACACGCACACAGCGAACACACAACACGACCATTTATTAACATACCTTACAACAGACAGAAGATACAACATATAGTCTTACGTGAAGGAAGTAAAATCATAAAGTTATATATGAAAAGTTTTAATGTTTAATATATAAACCTGAGAGTCATTTAAATAAGTTTAAAGGTAAACGAGACTTGTCACAAGGGTCACAGGCTAATTAAGCTAAAGACTGTTGTGTAGCATAATGTAGCTGATGTGTACGTGTGTTTAGGTGAAGCAGTACCAGAGTACCAGCTGGCGTTCCAGGCGGAGTTGGGGAATCATCCGAGCTTCGAGGAGATGCAGATCCTCGTTGCCAGAGAGAAGCACAGACCCAGATTCCCTGAAGCCTGGAAGGAGAACAGCCTGGTTAGTGTTACAGTTCTCACCTGTCAGCGCAGTTCAGTCCTCAACCGCAACAAATAAACTTCAACATATGTACTGTGGAGACTTTCTTTCCCCTGAGGTCGTCTCCTCAGGCAGAGCTTACTCCTGGACTGCGTTTGCCCTCGTTAAGCTCCACCAAACCAGCTAACATCTACCACCAGCTATTACATTTACATTACATTTTTCAACCCTTGTGATTCGACCTTATTGTGATTAAACTCATTTGCATTGTTGTTTTTCAGATAAAAGTGCTGTGAATTGAAGTTTGAGCTGTAGTACAGTGAGTCGTACGTGACAGTAATACTTTGTCACTGACTTTGTGTTTTGAGGCGTTGCGTTCCCTGAAGGAGACGATGGAGGACTGCTGGGATCAGGACGCTGAAGCTCGACTCACCGCTCAGTGTGCAGAGGAGAGACTGTCTGAACTCACACTGCTGAGCACACACACTGCAGTACACAACCACAGGTACACACACTCTGCAGTACACAACCACAGGTACACACACTGCAGTACACAACCACAGGTACACACACTGCAGTACACAACCACAGGTACACACACTGCAGTACACAACCACAGGTACACACACTCTGCAGTACACAACCACAGGTACACACACACTCTGCAGTACACAACCACAGGTACACACACTGCAGTACACAACCACAGGTACACACACTCTGCAGTACACAACCACAGGTACACACACTCTGCAGTACACAACCACAGGTACACACACTCTGCAGTACACAACCACAGGTACACACACTGCAGTACACAACCACAGGTACACACACACACACACACACTGCAGTACACAACCACAGGTACACACACTGCAGTACACAACCACAGGTACACACACTCTGCAGTACACAACCACAGGTACACACACACACACACTGCAGTACACAACCACAGGTACACACACACACTGCAGTACACAACCACAGGTACACACACACACACACACACTGCAGTACACAACCACAGGTACACACACACACACACACACTGCAGTACACAACCACAGGTACACACACACACTGCAGTACACAACCACAGGTACACACACACACACACACACACACTGCAGTACACAACCACAGGTACACACACACACACACACACTGCAGTACACAACCACAGGTACACACACACACTGCAGTACACAACCACAGGTACACACACACACACACACACACTGCAGTACACAACCACAGGTACACACACACACACACACACTGCAGTACACAACCACAGGTACACACACACACTGCAGTACACAACCACAGGTACACACACAAACACACACACTGCAGTACACAACCACAGGTACACACACACACACACACACACTGCAGTACACAACCACAGGTACACACACACACTGCAGTACACAACCACAGGTACACACACACACACACACACACTGCAGTACACAACCACAGGTACACACACACACACACACACTGCAGTACACAACCACAGGTACACACACACACACTGCAGTACACAACCACAGGTACACACACACACACACACACCCTGCAGTACACAACCACAGGTACACACACACACACTGCAGTACACAACCACAGGTACACACACTGCAGTACACAACCACAGGTACACACACACACTGCAGTACACAACCACAGGTACACACACTCTGCAGTACACAACCACAGGTACACACACACTGCAGTACACAACCACAGGTACACACACACACTGCAGTACACAACCACAGTACACACACACACACACACACACACTGCAGTACACAACCACAGGTACACACACACACACACACACTGCAGTACACAACCACAGGTACACACACACACTGCAGTACACAACCACAGGTACACACACAAACACACACACTGCAGTACACAACCACAGGTACACACACACACACACACACTGCAGTACACAACCACAGGTACACACACACACTGCAGTACACAACCACAGGTACACACACACACACACACACACTGCAGTACACAACCACAGGTACACACACACACACACACACTGCAGTACACAACCACAGGTACACACACACACACACACACACACTGCAGTACACAACCACAGGTACACACACTGCAGTACACAACCACAGGTACACACACTCTGCAGTACACAACCACAGGTACACACACTGCAGTACACAACCACAGGTACACACACACACACACTGCAGTACACAACCACAGGTACACACACACACTGCAGTACACAACCACAGGTACACACACACACACACACACTGCAGTACACAACCACAGGTACACACACACACACACACACTGCAGTACACAACCACAGGTACACACACACACTGCAGTACACAACCACAGGTACACACACACACACACACACTGCAGTACACAACCACAGGTACACACACACACACACACACTGCAGTACACAACCACAGGTACACACACACACTGCTGTACACAACCACAGGTACACACACACACACACACACACACTGCAGTACACAACCACAGGTACACACACACACACACACACTGCAGTACACAACCACAGGTACACACACACACTGCAGTACACAACCACAGGTACACACACAAACACACACACTGCAGTACACAACCACAGGTACACACACACACACACACACTGCAGTACACAACCACAGGTACACACACACACTGCAGTACACAACCACAGGTACACACACACACACACACACACACTGCAGTACACAACCACAGGTACACACACACACACACACACTGCAGTACACAACCACAGGTACACACACACACACTGCAGTACACAACCACAGGTACACACACACACACACACACCCTGCAGTACACAACCACAGGTACACACACACACACTGCAGTACACAACCACAGGTACACACACTGCAGTACACAACCACAGGTACACACACACACTGCAGTACACAACCACAGGTACACACACTCTGCAGTACACAACCACAGGTACACACACACTGCAGTACACAACCACAGGTACACACACACACTGCAGTACACAACCACACGTACATACACACCCTGCAGTACACAACCACAGGTACACACACACACTGCAGTACACAACCACAGGTACACACACTGCAGTACACAACCACAGGTACACACACACACTGCAGTACACAACCACAGGTACACACACTCTGCAGTACACAACTACAGGTACACACACACTGCAGTACACAACCACAGGTACACACACACACTGCAGTACACAACTACAGGTACACACACACTGCAGTACACAACCACAGGTACACACACACACACTGCAGTACACAACCACAGGTACACACACTCTGCAGTACACAACTACAGGTACACACACACTGCAGTACACAACCACACATACATACACACACTGCGGTACACAACCACAGGTACACACACACTGCAGTACACAACCACAGGTACACACACACACACACTGTAGTACACAACCACAGGTACACACACTTCAGTACACAACCACAGGTACACACACACTGCAGTACACAACTACAGGTACACACACTGCGGTACACAACCACAGGTACACACACACACTGCAGTACACAACCACAGGTACACACACTGCAGTACACAATCACAGGTACACACACACTATAGTACACAACCACAGGTACACACACACTGCAGTACACAACTACATGTACACACACTGCAGTACACAACCACACATACATACACACACTGCGGTACACAACCACAGGTACACACACACACTGCAGTACACAACCACAGGTACACACACGCTGTAGTACACAACCACAGGTACTTACACACACTGCAGTACACAACCACAGGTACACACACACTGCAGTACACAACCACACGTACATACACACACTGCAGTACACAACTACAGGTACACACACTGCAGTACACAACCACAGGTACACACACACACTGCAGTACACAACCACAGGTACACACACACTGCAGTACACAACCACAGGTACACACACACACACTGTAGTACACAACCACAGGTACACACACTTCAGTACACAACCACAGGTACACACACACTGCAGTACACAACTACAGGTACACACACTGCAGTACACAACCACAGGTACACACACACACTGCAGTACACAACCACAGGTACACACACTGCAGTACACAACCAGAAGTACACACACACTGCAGTACACAACCACACGTACATACACACACTGCAGTACACAACCACAGGTACACACACACACTGCAGTACACAACCACAGGTACACACACTCTGCAGTACACAACTACAGGTACACACACACTGCAGTACACAACCACAGGTACACACACACTGCAGTACACAACCACAGGTACACACACTCTGCAGTACACAACCACAGGTACACACACTCTGCAGTACACAACTACAGGTACACACACACTGCAGTACACAACCACACATACATACACACACTGCGGTACACAACCACAGGTACACACACACACTGCAGTACACAACCACAGGTACACACACACTGCAGTACACAACCACAGGTACACACACACACACTGTAGTACACAACCACAGGTACACACACTTCAGTACACAACCACAGGTACACACACACTGCAGTACACAACTACAGGTACACACACTGCGGTACACAACCACAGGTACACACACACACTGCAGTACACAACCACAGGTACACACACTGCAGTACACAATCACAGGTACACACACACTGTAGTACACAACCACAGGTACACACACACTGCAGTACACAACTACAGGTACACACACTGCAGTACACAACCACACATACATACACACACTGCGGTACACAACCACAGGTACACACACACACTGCAGTACACAACCACACGTACATACACACTCTGCAGTACACAACTACAGGTACACACACACTGCAGTACACAACCACAGGTACACACACACACTGCAGTACACAACTACAGGTACACACACACTGCAGTACACAACCACAGGTACACACACACACTGCAGTACACAACCACAGGTACACACACTCTGCAGTACACAACTACAGGTACACACACACTGCAGTACACAACCACACATACATAGACACACTGCGGTACACAACCACAGGTACACACACACACTGCAGTACACAACCACAGGTACTCACACACACACTGTATTACACAACCACAGGTACACACACTGCAGTACACAACCACAGGTACACACACACTGCAGTACACAACTACACAGGTACACACACACTGCGGTACACAACCACAGGTACACACACACACTGCAGTACACAACCACAGGTAGACGCACTGCAGTACACAATCACAGGTTCACACACACTGTAGTACACAACCACAGGTACACACACACTGCAGTACACAACTACAGGTACACACACTGCAGTACACAACCACACATACATACACACACTGCGGTACACAACCACAGGTACACACACACACTGCAGTACACAACCACAGGTACACACACACTGTAGTACACAACCACAGGTACTTACACACACTGCAGTACACAACCACAGGTACACACACACACTGCAGTACACAACCACAGGTACACACACTGCAGTACACAACCACAGGTACACACACACTGCAGTACACAACCACAGGTACACACGCACACACTGTAGTACACAACCACAGGTACACACACTTCAGTACACAACCACAGGTACACACACACTGCAGTACACAACCACAGGTACACACGCACACACTGTAGTACACAACCACAGGTACACACACTTCAGTACACAACCACAGGTACACACACACTGCAGTACACAACTACAGGTACACACACTGCGGTACACAACCACAGGTACACACACACACTGCAGTACACAACCACAGGTACACACAGTGCAGTACACAATCACAGGTACACACACACTGTAGTACACAACCACAGGTACACACACACTGCAGTACACAACTACAGGTACACACACTGCAGTACACAACCACACATACATACACACACTGCGGTACACAACCACAGGTACACACACACACTGCAGTACACAACCACAGGTACACACACACTGTAATACACAACCACAGGTACTTACACACACTGCAGTACACAACCACAGGTACACACACACTGCAGTACACAACCACACGTACATACACACACTGCAGTACACAACTACAGGTACACACACTGCGGTACACAACCACAGGTACACACACACACTGCAGTACACAACCACAGGTACACACACTGCAGTACACAATCACAGGTACACACACACTATAGTACACAACCACAGGTACACACACACTGCAGTACACAACTACATGTACACACACTGCAGTACACAACCACACATACATACACACACTGCGTGTGCACACAACCACAGGTACACACACACACTGCAGTACACAACCACAGGTACACACACGCTGTAGTACACAACCACAGGTACTTACACACACTGCAGTACACAACCACAGGTACACACACACTGCAGTACACAACCACACGTGCATACACACACTGCAGTACACAACTACAGGTACACACACTGCAGTACACAACCACAGGTACACACACACACTGCAGTACACAACCACAGGTACACACACACTGCAGTACACAACCACAGGTACACACACACACACACACTGTAGTACACAACCACAGGTACACACACTTCAGTACACAACCACAGGTACACACACACTGCAGTACACAACTACAGGTACACACACTGCAGTACACAACCACAGGTACACACACACACTGCAGTACACAACCACAGGTACACACACTGCAGTACACAACCAGAAGTACACACACACTGCAGTACACAACCACTGCGTACATACACACACTGCAGTACACAACCACAGGTACACACACACACTGCAGTACACAACCACACTGCACCACAGGTACACACACACTGCAGTACACAACTACAGGTACACACACACTGCAGTACACAACCACAGGTACACACACACACTGCAGTACACAACCACAGGTACACACACTCTGCAGTACACAACCACAGGTACACACACTCTGCAGTACACAACTACACAGTACACACACACTGCAGTACACAACCACACATACATACACACACACTGCGGTACACAACCACAGGTACACACACACACTGCAGTACACAACCACAGGTACACACACACTGCAGTACACAACCACAGGTACACACACACACACTGTAGTACACAACCACAGGTACACACACTTCAGTACACAACCACAGGTACACACACACTGCAGTACACAACTACAGGTACACACACTGCGGTACACAACCACAGGTACACACACACACTGCAGTACACAACCACAGGTACACACACTGCAGTACACAATCACAGGTACACACACACTGTAGTACACAACCACAGGTACACACACACTGCAGTACACAACTACAGGTACACACACTGCAGTACACAACCACACATACATACACACACTGCGCGGTACACAACCACAGGTACACACACACACTGCAGTACACAACCACACGTACATACACACTCTGCAGTACACAACTACAGGTACACACACACTGCAGTACACAACCACAGGTACACACACACACTGCAGTACACAACTACAGGTACACACACACTGCAGTACACAACCACAGGTACACACACACACTGCAGTACACAACCACAGGTACACACACTCTGCAGTACACAACTACAGGTACACACACACTGCAGTACACAACCACACATACATAGACACACTGCGGTACACAACCACAGGTACACACACACACTGCAGTACACAACCACAGGTACTCACACACACACTGTATTACACAACCACAGGTACACACACTGCAGTACACAACCACAGGTACACACACACTGCAGTACACAACTACAGGTACACACACTGCGGTACACAACCACAGGTACACACACACACTGCAGTACACAACCACAGGTAGACGCACTGCAGTACACAATCACAGGTTCACACACACTGTAGTACACAACCACAGGTACACACACACTGCAGTACACAACTACAGGTACACACACTGCAGTACACAACCACACATACATACACACACTGCGGTACACAACCACAGGTACACACACACACTGCAGTACACAACCACAGGTACACACACACTGTAGTACACAACCACAGGTACTTACACACACTGCAGTACACAACCACAGGTACACACACACACTGCAGGTACACACACTGCAACACACCACAGGTACACACACACTGCAGTACACAACCACAGGTACACACACTGCAGTACACAACCACAGGTACACACACACACTGCAGTACACACAACCACAGGTACACACGCACACACTGCAGTACACAACCACAGGTACACACACACACACACAGTACACAACCACAGGTACACACACACTGCAGTACACAACCACAGGTACACACGCACACACTGTAGTACACAACCACAGGTACACACACTTCAGTACACAACCACAGGTACACACACACTGCAGTACACAACTACAGGGTACACACACTGCGGTACACAACCACAGGTACACACACACACTGCAGTACACAACCACAGGTACACACAGTGCAGTACACAATCACAGGTACACACACACTGTAGTACACAACCACAGGTACACACACACTGCAGTA
The DNA here is from genome assembly GCF_020085105.1 of Siniperca chuatsi. Lineage (NCBI taxonomy): Eukaryota > Metazoa > Chordata > Actinopteri > Centrarchiformes > Sinipercidae > Siniperca > Siniperca chuatsi. Next base: position 29,127,065 of record NC_058053.1, read on the forward strand.
CACAACTACAGGTACACACACTGCAGTACACAACCACACATACATACACACACTGCGGTACACAACCACAGGTACACACACACACTGCAGTACACAACCACAGGTACACACACACTGTAATACACAACCACAGGTACTTACACACACTGCAGTACACAACCACAGGTACACACACACTGCAGTACACAACCACACGTACATACACACACTGCAGTACACAACTACAGGTACACACACACACTGCAGTACACAACCACAGGTACACACACACTGCAGTACACAACCACAGGTACACACACACACACTGTAGTACACAACCACAGGTACACACACTTCAGTACACAACCACAGGTACACACACACTGCAGTACACAACTACAGGTACACACACTGCGGTACACAACCACAGGTACACACACACACTGCAGTACACAACCACAGGTACACACACTGCAGTACACAATCACAGGTACACACACACTGTAGTACACAACCACAGGTACACACACACTGCAGTACACAACTACAGGTACACACACTGCAGTACACAACCACACATACATACACACACTGCGGTACACAACCACAGGTACACACACACACTGCAGTACACAACCACAGGTACACACACACTGTAGTACACAACCACAGGTACTTACACACACTGCAGTACACAACCACAGGTACACACACACTGCAGTACACAACCACACGTACATACACACACTGCAGTACACAACCACAGATACACACACACACTGCAGTACACAACCACACGTACATACACACACTGCAGTACACAACTACAGGTACACACACTGCAGTACACAACCACAGGTACACACACACACTGCAGTACACAACCACACGTACATACACACACTGCAGTACACAACCACAGGTACACACACACACTGCAGTACACAACCACACGTACATACACACACTGCAGTACACAACTACAGGTACACACACTGCAGTACACAACCACAGGTACACACACACACACTGCAGTACACAACCACACGTACATACACACACTGCAGTACACAACCACAGGTACACACTGCAGTACACAACCACAGGTACACACACACACACTGCAGTACACAACCACAGGTACACACACAGTAAATAAACGACTACTGTACACATTACTGGTTTCCTGATTTCTTTGTCTTTCTCTCAGGAATCTGTCTCACGGCCGCTGGCCTCCTCCGGTTGGCTCCGCCTCCTCCTACATCGAGGATCTCCAGGTGGGCGTGGTCAAAAATCTCCAGGGAGAAGGCCACCCAGCATCAGTCGTCAAGATGACCACGAGCGGAGCAGAAGGTGCTGAAAAGAACAGAAACTCCATCAACTACGAACGGCAGCAGGCACAGGTATGAGTTCGATTGAGAAATTAAAAACAAAACAGCTTCTTTTTGATATTCATTAATCTCTCTCTCTCTGTCCGTCTGTCTGTCAGAGTCAGGCTTGGTCGTCCAGTTCTGACAGCAACGTGTCGACTACCACTGTCCTGACGCCTGCCAGCATCCTCTGCAGCATCTCCGAGTCTGAACACACCGGTGAGTCTCACACACAATAATACTGTGTGATAATATGTGTCAGGAAGCACATGACAAACGCAAAGAATTTAAAGTCGAACTCAAATTTGAAATCTCCACTTTTTGTGTAAAGAAATAAGAACTATAGTGAAACTACAGCTATTGTGCACAGTTTTCCATTTTTAAAAGGATATATTTGTAGAAGCAGCATCCGAGCCTCTGAGTGGGTGAGCCAGGAAACAAGATGTCAACATCTGTGGTGACTACTGATTGGAGCACATCAAAGCCCTGTGTAGCATGTTGATACAGGACGCTTTTTTTGTTTTTCCTTTTTCAACAAGCCCATATGTGTACCTTACCCTACAAGATTCAACATTTGTTTGTGCTGTTAAGTTTTTATTCCTCTCATAAAGTGGAAGCTAGCAAGTTAGGCTAACTAGCTTTCACGCAGTAAGTAAAAGCTAGTTAGCCTAGCTCACTAACATTTGCACTGATTCCCACTAGATATTCCTTTTGGTTCATGTTATTTCTGCAGCTCCTGCCTCAGTGTTGCGTGTAGCTTCCTGCATTATAGAAAGGTTTGAAACTAGCTAGCGTTAGCTGCATCTCTTTCATGGGTCCAGTTGTAGTGGTCAATAGACTGTGAAAACCCACAGCAACAAGTAGTCTTCTAACCTCAGCATTCCTTACTTTACATCGTGATTTGAATCACAACGCCAAGTAACTACCTTTCAGAGTAACGTAGGAGTGCTGAAATCACACATGGTTGACTTCTTGTTAATTTAATGGAACTGTAGTGATATAATAAACTATTTTAGTGTCCGCCCACAAAGATTTTGCACCAATAAAATCCCATTACCTGGTGACAAATGGTACTGACATCATCGGTCAGAACCAAAAATGTAGCGATCAATGGATTAGGATTAGATTTGGCATTTTAATGTGCATGGTAAAATTTTCATAAACAATCTGAAAAAGCCAGCATGGACAGATATACATTTGACAAGTAATTAGAATTTTGACATTTATCTGAATTGCTGTGGATGTGTCCTCATTAAGTGCTGTAACTGCCCCTGCTGTCCTCCAGGTGGCGCTGTGCCCAGTGTCCCAGTCTGCCTGCAGCTGACAGAAGAAGACCTGGAGGCCTCCAAATTCAACGCCAAAGAGGTCTTTACTTATAATTTCTTGTTATTTTTGTAGTTTCTCCCTGTGAGCCAACTTCAGATCAGTCTACACACATCGTTAATATATCAACATCTGTCAACATGTTTCTGTCTCTACAGGTTGATAAGAACTTGAGGGAAAGTTCTGATGAAAACTTGATGGAACATTCACAGAAACAGTTCGGTTCAACAGAGCAACAAACTACCAACCTGCTGTACCATCAAATCCTACAAACTGCTGAGGTACTACTACTGTTAATACACATTAATGAGGTATTATTACTACTGAATACACGACAAAGGTTCAGTACTACTTATACCTCGCTGAATTGCTTATGTGGCTGCTATTGGATGTACATGGTAACCGGAGATCTGTTCCTGTGATTCCTCTAGGCTAAAAATTCTGTGCTGACTCCTGAACTGGGGGGTGTTGCTGGGGTTGATACCCCTCCCTTCTCCTCCATCCACCCCCTCCCCAAACAGCAGAACCTGCCCCAGAGGCCCACCAGCCTCCACTTTCTCCCCAAAACCAAGGAGACCACCTCGGCCTCTTCTCGACTTAAGCTAGGAAAGCTCAAGTCAAACCACAGACAGGTACAGTAGGATCTGATTGGATCGGGTTAGACTGATCCACCCAAAATTTATCTTTGATTATCAGTCACTTTTTGTAGACTTATTCACCATTATGAAGACAGCAGCATGGGTAGATGATGGTACTGAAGCCCTGTGTGTGTTCTGGAGGACATAACGGATGTCGTCTTGCTGCATCCATTCTATGGCGATTACTGAAGTTGTGAAATATCACCATGATTGTGCAAGGGAAGCGGGTCCTCTGGATTCTGTGTGCCCCTTTCCAACTTGACCCACCCTGCCCATTTTGGTTTCTAGTTGTAGGAGCTGGGGAATCTATGACTCCATTAACTTTAGCTGCCAGTGTAGCATCGCCATATTGGGTGTATATCTTTCTTATAAGAAAGTTGTTTAGGGGGCATTTTGCTCCAAAACTGATCCAGGGCCACCACCCAGAGTAAATGTGACTATGAAGATGTTTCAAGTGTGAACTCTCAACCATGGGTTTCCCTCAGTGAATAATTTAAATTGTGAAACAAGGTCAAGCTAGCCTAGTTCAAGTTCAAGTCCTCAGTGTGCAAGTTTGAGGCAACAGATTATTACAAAATTGTTATTTTAATTGCATCACTAATCCAGAATGTACTGTATTTCAGGTGGAAACAGGTGTTGCTAAGATGAACACGGTAACAGTTGCCACAGCTGTAGAGCCCCACCTGGTAACCACGGTGACTAACAACACCAGCACGAAAGGCAGTGTTGAAACTGGGAACCGAGTCCACCCGATAATGGTGGTCGCCAATGGCTACAGTGCGGGAGTCCCCACCCTGGTGACGAATGGTGTGATAGGCGGAGGTCGAACAAATCTGGCAGGGCCGCAGCTGGAGGAGGAGGACAAGATGGAGGGAGGGATAATCGGAGGAGAGGACAACCGTATGAATCTGCTCAACTCCAGTCCTGATGAACATGAACCACTGCTGAGAAGAGAACAGCCGCCTGATGAGAGCGAACCCCTTCCTCATATGCATCATCATCATCAGTCACGACCTGGAAACATCCTGATGGGACGAGGCTCAAACTCCAACAACAACAACAATAGGATAGCATTGGGATCAGATGTCAAGATCCAGGTTTTAGAGGTTGAACCTGAAAGGATAATTAGTTCAGGGGTCAGTCAGGGTAGGGGCGTCAACAGTCCTAAACTTGGGTCACACCCGGCAAGTCAGCAGATCAGTGGATCCCCTGCTACTGCTCCAGTTTCAAATCTGGAAAATAAAATTCTTCTTTCTGGTCCAGCAGGACGATCTACATCTGGCCATGCCTCAACACCACAGGCCCCTCTCACTGGCCAGGATAGAAGTCAAGGCTCAGATACAGGCCCATGTGTCCAGAGAGCCCTTTTTGCAGAACCAGTACTGACCACTCAAACCACCAGAAGCCCAAAGGCTCATCTGGTCCAATCTACTGCGACTGCACTGGTCCCAGGCTGCAGAGATCCAGATTCTGGCTCAGCTCCAAGCTCAGCAAAAGCTTCAGAAGTGCTAGGTCCAGAAATTCAAGCCCTAAAAGCTCCAGCCTCAGACCCAGAAGCTCCAGTCCTAGAAGCTCCAGTTGTGGATCCAAAAGCTTCACCTTTAGAGGTTCCAGCCTCAGAAAATCCAGCTCCAGAAATTCCATCTTTGGAATCCCAAGATTCAGAAACCACAGCAGAAGCTTCAACTCCAGAACCTGCAGCTCTACAAAGTCTAGCCTTAGATCCACAAACTCTAGGTCTGCTGCGGCCCCAGATGGGACCGGCCAAAGCCAAGAGGCCTGAGCGTCCTTGTTCCCTGGATCTGTCCTCATCCTGCATCTCTTCAGGTGAGTCAAGATTAAATGTTTAAGAACTGATTGTTATTTGACTTTGTATTACTTTTGTTTTTTAGCACACTGCTGTTCATTCAGTGGAGCTTACTGAATCACAGAGGTCATGCTACTCCCTATTTCTTCAATAATTTCTTCATTTACGAGCACCCACATAGGATTGAAACACGGCTACATGGTTATCAAACAACTTTATGTTACTCTGCAGGCATGAATCCCCATTCCCCATGTAACAGGGCCTAAATTGTCAATCGGTCGGATTGTCCAGCAAAACAAAACATTTAATCAACTACTACTTCTATTTTCGTTAACATCTGTCATGGTAGATCTCATGGATGGAGGGTAGAGAGCTGTCCTCACTATTCACTGCGGTGTCTCTGTTACCCTAGACAGCGGTACAGGTGAGGACCCTCTCAACATTGCAGTGATCAGACCATTCCCTCGTAGAAGCAAAGTATATCTGCACAGAGCTTTCGCTTCAAGACAGTGTTGACCTTTGAGGGAGCAGAGAGCCAAAGTCCAGTGGGGAGGAAATGATCTTATTAGCTGTGTTTTCGCATCACATTTAAAGTCTAAACTAGACGTAGAGGTCTGCAGAAACAGTACAAGCTCCTACAGCAACATTTTTTGACACCACTCATACAATGTACCTGTGATCTTAATTCTCTAAAGGTGTAAATACACCTATCTGTTTTCTAATTATATTGTTTCCTCTTCTCCACAGATGATGTTTCTCTGACAGATAACGGCAGTTTGAGCGCATCAGGAGAGAAAATAAAACGTCGTGTCAAGACTCCATACACCCTGAAAAAATGGCGTCCAGCCTCATTGGTTGTTTCCACAGATACAGCTCTTGACCCAGACTTTGAGTTCAACACCAGTGGCAGTAACAACAGCCAGACCCATATCTCTTCCGGTCTTCATAGAGCAGGAAGCATTGGCATCCCCAAAATCAATCAGTCAAAATCCAGCATGGCTGTCTTTTTGGTAGGAGGTGGAGCCACGGCGACTACAACTTCTGAGCCTGATGGAATGACATGCTTCTAAAGTTGTTTGATTAAAAGTTTTCTTGTCTTTTCTTAAAGGTGAGCAGATTAATTTTTTCACTTCTTTGCCTTCCTTCTCTTTTGTTGTGGAAAATGGAGATCACTGTCTGCCGCACCATTCAGCCTCCCCAGCACTAAACTGAACCTAACGCTAAATCGAGGCACATGAAATGGCCCATAATAAAATGCTCCCAGGCCGCAGCGTTGATTTGTTGAAGTTTTTTGACAGAAGTCACCGGACATGAAATCCAACAGACTATAGGAACTGTTTATGAAATTTCAAAACAGAGATTTGGGGTTTGGATTTCTTGTTGGATCTACATTTTCTTGATGGACACTTTTTTGAAGGATTGTTGCCGATTGGCCCAGTCCTGTGACCATTTGACCTCGGACTTTTAACCTTGTGTAGCGCAATTGCCCATGATGTCCAAAATATATTTGTGTTGGTGGTGAAGTGAGGGAATTCCCTAACCTCTAGATGATTGGCTCCTGTTGCAACTAGTCTTGTGGCTAGTGGGTATGGCCAGTTGTTCACAGGTGTGGCCTTGACCCTACCTGGGTAACAAAATTGCCCTGAAGCCCAAAACTCATTGGACTCATTATGTGGCTAGTGGGTGTGGCCAGTGGTTGGCAGGTGTGGCGTTGACCCTATCTGAGGACTATAATTGCCCAAAATGCAAAATCTCTTCCTGTCGCTGGTGAAGTGAGGGGATTCCCTGATTTCTAGATGGCCCCTGTTGTGACTAGTCTTGTGGTTAGTGGATGTGGCCAGTTTCTTTTGTGTATGGCCTTAATCTTACCTGAGGATTGAAAGTGACCAAGACTTCAAAATCTCTTTTAGTTGATAGCGAGGTTAAGGAAGCTCCTTTCTGATAGATATTTGGGTTCCTGCTATGATTCAGCTTGTGGCTAGTAGAAGTGTTCAGTGGCTAGTCAGTGTGACTGGAGAGGATTGTGTCAAGTCAGTAGTCATATTTTTTAAAGCACTTTAAACAAAGTTAGTGTTATTTAGGGAATTAACAAACCATATAAAGGACACCTCGTGCAATTACAATAGTAACAGTGACACTAATCTAAGAAATTCTGTTTGTTTTCTGTGTCTTTGTACAGTGGTTTGTATGATTTGAGGAGCCGTTTTTGCTTTAAACCTTAACTCTAGCTATGCAGTCAGCTCATGATGCCTCCTCCTGTTGACAATGTATTTGGCTCAGATTTATCAACAGATTGACAACATTACTGTTGGAGGATCTTTATTCTTCTAATTTGCACTTTCTTTTATGAAGTAGTCTCAATCGCCATGTTAGGGCTGGAAGGACAGAGGAAGTCGAAAAGAAAAAGACGGAACATTTGGAGAAAGCAGAAGAAATGAAAGGAGAGATAAGCCACATTCCTGCAGTTTATCAAACCATCAGCCTTGTCACCTGCGTAACCTCCGCCAAGTACAACCTCCTCAGGTACCTTCAGAATATAAAGAAAGATGAGAGGAAAATCTGACTGAACCGTCAGAAGAAAGAAGGTGAAGGACAGATTTGATCCAACGGACAAAATAGGCCTTTGAACAACTCCAAAGCTGTCTTATTTACATGTTGTATTGTGTTAGTCACCAATCCATCCAGTCAGTTGGGTTTTGATTGTAGATTTAAGACAGGGCTCAATCCAACACTGAGTTACCAGTTTATTAGGTACAAGGGTACAATCTAAAGGTCTCAGTATGCTTCAAACAAAATGCTTGTCTGATGGTCTAACAACGTCTGACAGTGTGTTAGAAAGTAAGTAAAATTGTGAATTAAGATGCTCCTGTTCGGACTTTCCTGTAAACGCTGTCTCATTATAATGCAGCCCTCGAAAGAAGCAGTTACCACTCGTTGACACTATGGGTCGCCAACATGCAGAGTTGGTCTAGTAAATTTAGTTTATAAATGATCCACAGCACTTATATTAGCATAAAACCACAGTATAAACTGGCCCAACCTGCTTGCCGTCCGCCAGGTGTGACGACGCTGAAAATTAGTACTTTAAGTTTGAATTAAATCCAAACAAGTGATGCTCGGTGTATGAGACATGCCGTTTGAAAAGTGGATCCTTATAATTTATATTTCTACGTTATTATTTACAAGGTAGGCCTATATACATTTAGTAGTAGTAGTAGTTGTAGTAGAACATTTATAAAATGTCAGATTTTTTTGATAGAGTTTGGTGTGACATGTTTATAAACAAAAGAAACAGGAGAAATTGGTGAGATAATGAACTAGGATTGAATTAACAAATTGTTGTCACTCCACTTTCTTCTTTTATTTCTATTTTTTGTTGGGGTTTTTTATAACAAAGTGACTGTTAATTGAAAGTTACATTTCATTGAACATTTGAAATGTTTTTTTTCGAAAGGCTGATTTTATAAATGCCAAGTTGTAATATCTTAGATTTCTATATGTATGTATGTGACACACACGTAACTGCTCTTTTAAATGTGTGACTACAATAAGTTAACTTATTCACATTTAGTAAGCCTTACGCACTTTATTTCTTGCACTTTTTTAAAATCTGGATTTTATTTTATTTTCCTGTTTATTGTCCTAAATTTCAGATTAGTTTTCACGCGAATTAGGGAGCAAAATAACAATGATGTTTTTTCCCTTCCTATTCCTCACCCACACTGTTATTTTACCTTTATTGTATTTTACGATGCCTTCTAAAATGTATTTCCGTTTTGTTATTTTTGTATTTTCTACTGTTTGTACTGTTTTTAGATATGCTAATGTGTACATACGGATGTGCCCTGAGAATTATTTTATTATTTTTCATCATGAAATTTGTGAAGGCAGACACGCGTGACTTAGCCCAGAGCTAACTGTACTCTGGAACCAGGGCTAAGTGTAGATCTCAGACAGTTACTGGTTTAGGAGGCTAACGCTACAACCAGAAGGTTATAACTGTACTCTAGTACCAGGATGCTAACTTGTCTGGAACCAGGGATGACTTAATCAATAGATAACTGGTCAAACAATTATTTCCCACAATCAGAATTTACCTCTAGGTTGTCACCTCGACCTGGTTTAGCTAGCTAGTTCAGGTTTAGCTAGAGTTGGCTTAGCTAGCCCTGCTCTGGAAGCTTCTATTTAACATTTAGGCTTCACGGTATCCGAGAAGGATTTGAGAACTTCAGGTGTGTTCAGACTGAGTACAAAACAAATTTTCAGCTTCCATCATTCAAGGCCTCCGGAGTGTTTTTGCAGTGTTTATTAACCCCAAACAGCCAATGTCCGATATCACAGATACTGGCTTTAGCTAGCTAGCAACGTATGAAAAGAGTGTGTTTGTGTTCAGTCTATCGTTTTCCCAACCAACTTTAGATGAAGCCACGCCCACTCCCGCATGACGAATGCTCGACGGCTGTGTTCCCGTGGAAACCGCGCTCACGCGCTTCGTGGTAGAGATAGTCATCTATACCTATTAAAGCTACAAGATGGGCGCGTAGTTTATGTGAACAGTTGAACCCCCCAGCCAGTCTCTATCAAAAACAGCGAGTTTGACCGCAGTGGAAAACCTGCGCTTCATGAGCGCTAAGACTGACGCACAAACTGAATTACGTCACTTCAGTTGCTCTCGTGCCAACAAGCTAACATTACTAAAGTCTTTGAAGTGGCTGCATTCAAATAAGCTGAGAAAGGAGGCGACTTCCTGTCACAGTAACAGCTAGCTATACAGGCTAAACTCATTATTATCGTGAAGGACTGTCTCACCTGCCAGTTATAACTTTATAAATGATAAGCTAATAAAACACGTAATACAGCCTCAAACTGTAAACTCATAGTGCTTCAGAAGGAGCGTTTCCCACAACTCCCCACTGAACATGCAGTTATAGCACGCTAGCTAGCTAATTCTTGTCTTCTTGTGGTCTGATCAACAGTAAATTCATCAAATTCAGCGCCCCGTATCGCTATTTTCCAAACTACTGTAGCTGCCATATTTGGCGGGACCCGCGGGAGCGCGGTTTCCATGGGAACGCAGCCGTTGAGGCTTTCGTCAGATTGGTTGTAAAAACGATAGACGCTGCAACCTGAACTCGCTGTTATGGACTGGAATTAGCTTGAATTTTTAACTTAAGCAGAAACATTTTCAACTCGCGCTGTATTTGCGCCGCTCGTGTCTTTGCTTTGACTTTATACGCGACCACTCCTCCTATTTAGCCTTCTGCTAACCGGTTCAGGGTGGAAACGGCCAAAATCAGTTCAGGGTGAACGTTTGTCTCGCTGATAATGCTAACGCTGAACTGAAAATGTGCCAGAAAACGTCTATAATGGTGAGTTACCCCTTTAAAGTCATTTACTGTAGCTTATATAGTTATCATAATGCTCAATAAATAGCATCTACACATCATCTGTATTACTAGGATTCATAGTTTAGCCTCCTGCATGAAATATCACACCGCTTAAATGTTATTTATATTATTTCTGATGTCTCTAGCTGTCAGAAGCTGTTTTTTATCTCTGCTCGATCATATCCGAGTTACTGTATCATATTTTCGACAGTACAGACGCAGGATGGGGAGTTTCTGCCACGGCTAACAGTGTATATTGTAGATAAAAGCCCATAATATTTAGTTTAACTGCTGTTTGTCCTCTGGTTCCTGGTGATTCTGGGACGTTTGAGTTTCCCTGTCTGTTGTTGAATATGCTGTGTATTTCTTTGGTTATCCACGTGTATTTATGTATGATAGTTTTGACTTTAGTGTAAGTACTCTGAATACATTATTACACATTGTATACTTTCATATGGGACCAATTACCACAGCTGTGTACTGATAGTGTTGTATTCTGCAAGCTCGAAAGTCACAATCCTTCTTACTGTTAACACGCAGCACTCACACAAAGCATGCTGTACAGTCCTACAGATTATAAATCAACTTTGGTGGTTCATACAAAGAGTTTCATCCCAACATGTTGTAAATCCACGCAGAGGAAACATAAAAATACCACAAGCTCAAGTTCATCACTGAATAAAGTTCAGAGGATCCAGCGTGTCCACGTGTTTTATTTACAGTTTTCTGCTGTATCGTCTGGTGTGATGCTTACTTTTACTTTACTGTAAATTAGAAAGTGGTACTTGTGGTGCTTGTAGTAGCGGCAGTAGTATTAATAATAACAATAATGGTAGAAGACTGAAGCAGTAAAATGCATGAGCTTCGGTTAATACTTTCAGTTTAAAGTCTGCATCAGTACTGCGTCTCTGTAGTAGTTAACACACGCAGACACATGCCGAATTGAATAGTGGATCCTTCCTGTTGGTAAGCTATTATAGCTGTTATCTACAGGGTGTGCACATTTGGTGGTAAGCAGGAAAATGTTGTACTGCCAGATTTTTTAAACGGAGTTTGGTTTGACATTATTTTTAAGCATCACTGAATATGAAGTATTGGTTTTATTATTACAGAAGGACAAACATACACATCCACATAAAGGAACGGATTAACAATACCAGCAGCTGGAAGCAACAACAAAAATATAAAAATACAGGACAAAATAACGGAGTGCATCCTAATCAGTTCCTTGTTTTCAAATGTATCTGAGGCGTCTGCATTTGGTGGTAAATGGGAATAAACTGTCAGATTATTAAACGCAGTTTGGAGAGACATTCTTGAATATAATTGGAAATTAGATCCTTAACATGTCTAACCTCTTCTACGTGTTGGCTACAAGGCTTGGTTCACCTGGTGGTTGGAAAATATCAGATATTTTGAATGGAGTTTGGTGTGAAATTCTTGAATCGTAATTTTTGAGGCACTGGTGTGTGAGGCATCATAAATCATCGGATATGTGGTATAGGTGACTTAATGTGCCAAACTCAGCGTGGATTAATCCGGTTTATAATCATTATAGGCTGCTATTTATAACATGTTTTGGATTTGAAGCCAAACCACGGTGTCCTCGGAGGGTCAAACAGCCGCAGCCGAGCCTCGGTGAGCGGAAGTGGAGGGAGGCGGCAGACTGAAGACGAGGTCGAGTAGACTCGTTTTCGTTTTCCTGGCTCGCGCAGATGTTTCAGCCCGTCGCCCTCAGGCTGCGCGCGGCACAGAGAGGCTAACGCCGGCTAGCGCGACGCTAACGGCGGCTAGCGCGACGCTAACTGCCGCCGTTAAGCGGCGGAACCCGGATGAGCGGCGTAACTCAGCTCACTGCTAGCTTTATGCTAACATGCCGGCCCAACATGGCGGAGCAACAGAAGCGTTCAGTGTTTGATTTTAAGCTCATTTTCTCAGCTTAAAAGCGGGTTTTACGGCATAAATTAAGTGCAAAGTTCACTAAACGGGAATCAGTTGATAAAATAATTGATAAAAGAAAACATGATACCGATTATCAGCAGTTACTTGCTCATTTGTTATTAACAACAATTAGTTTATTTCATGTGACAGTTAAAGCGCCTCATGTTAAAACAGCCAAGTTAAAGTTAAAGCACTGTTGTTCATGTTGCTTCATTTAAATGATTATTTGATTTATCCATCTGTAAACGGATCAGACTCGGCACCATGCAGCGTTCAGACCAAGTTTTAAAATAAACTATTTATAATGAAAGTCTGAAGTTTTCAGAAGCTTTTTATCGGCCCCGCGTGACGTTACGAGCCTGAACTATGTTGGTCAGATAAAGCCGACAGCTTCTGGTGGCGTTCGGCGCTTTTTGACGTTCACTGACCGAACAGTTAGTCGATTAATCGATAGTGAACGTCGCGTGTTTTTTTTCTTCCCGAACGAAGGTGGTGATGTCACACGGACATCTGACTCGGTTGCCATGGAGACGGAGCCCGACAGGAACAGTGACGTCAGCGGTCCCGGACCTGAACAGGTGAGTCAGACTGACTCCACGTGGCCCGAGCGCGGTCTGTGACCTGATCTGGGTCCAGATCTGGTCTCTTAGGCCACCTCAGGAGGGGGGTCCAGAGGGATTCAGATTCATGTCGGCAGGAAGACTGAAGCACAGTTTAGACTTCGAGGTTTAGATGATGAGAAAAGTGAAAAGCTCGTAGTTAAATGACTTGAAGGAACAGAAGATAGTGAAGTGTCTGAAGCTTACCTCATGAACACTTCACTGTTTGTCAGTTTGTAGGTGTTTCAGTTCATTTTCCCTCAAAATGAAAATATATTAGACTGTATATCGGACGAAGTTCAGCAGGTTGAGTCAGCCGGCAGACAAGGAAACCTCTTCCAGTTCTTTTCAAGAGGAAACACCCTTTAATGAAACCGGGCTAATACAAAAACTCGCCCACATATCGGTGCAAATCCCAAACCCTTACAAATCTGGCTTCCAGTCTTTGTGCTAAGCTAGGCTAAACATGCTAAGTGTCTCATTACGGCTACAAAGCCAGCAAAACTCCCCTTACAAATCTGGTAATTTTGTTTCTTTTCTGTGTTTTAGCGAAAACACACCTCAGGAAATAAAAGTTGTCAGATTTTTCTAAAGCAGTTTGGTGTTTTGGTAAATTCGGCTTGTGTGCTTTAAGCTAATCTTAATAATTTGATACATTTTTTGTGGATGGACTGATTGTTACTTTTTCACTCCAGTCTGCAGATCCTGGATCAGACCTGACGCTCGGCTCTGACTCCTCCCTCGCCTCTCCTGAAACAGGTGCTGCGCTAGGCCCCGCCCCTCCCGCAGCCGGTCCCGCCCCCTCCGGTCCAGCTGCTGACACCTGGGTGACATCGCAGCTGCTGGCTCCGCCCACAGCGGCGTGTCGGAATCAGCTGATCGTCGTGGAGCAGCGCGGTCAGACGCGGCCCGGTGAACGCGCGGTGAGAGTGATTCTGATATTTAATTCATTTGCTTCTGTTTATAGATTCTTTTTTGAAATGAGAGTGTTTTTCTGCGTTTTGTGTCAGGTGATCGTGGCAGGCCAATCAGAGAGCAGAGAGGCGTTGGTCATCCCGTCCAATCAGCTCTCGGGGTCCCAGCTGGCTGTGCTCTCCAGTAGCCCGGCAGGTACTGGAGCTGTGGAGGATTCTGATTGGAGGGGGAGGACGGTGCTAATTAGAAGCTAATTGTAGCTTTGTGTTTGTCAATGTGTGTGCAGGCGCTGTTGTTAACATCCCAGTAACCACGGTAACCGACTCCAGCCGCAGCAGCAGCAGCCGACGTCCCAGCGAGCAGGCCGCAGGCGTCAGGTTGTCACACCCGTTTCAGGCTCCGCCTCCTTCAGAGGGCAAATACATCACAGCAGTCCTCAGTATCCCACAATCCACTTCACTCATCGGTCACTCGTTCAGGAAGTGATCACATGATGTGTGTTTGTCACGGCTGGCTGGTGAAAACTGCAATCTGTGAAGTTATAAATGCGTGGTCACGTGACGGGACACGTGTCGGCGCGCCCCCGTACCTGCACAGCAGCACTGTAAGAAGCAGGAAGTCAGGAAGTCTGCGTGTTGTTAGTCATCGGCTTATTTAAAGGGACAGTGCACTTTAATTAACAGCTGTAGTCGTCTGCAGTCCTGGACAGGTAATAATAATAATAATAATAAAACTTTATTTATACTTTTTTACACTTATCAAAACAAAGTGCTTCACAACAGGAGAAATAAAACACCGCAGTGAAAGACGAAATATAAAGAAATAAAATAAACAGGCAGCTCAGGTAAAGACGCTGACTCAGACGACCTCATGTCTTCAGATGTTAGAGTCACTGCTGACGCCGCGGAGGCGTCCGAACGTATCTCCGCGTCGTTTCTTCTCGTCTTTCTGCGTCCTGACGCCTCGAGCGTTTGTCTGAACTTCCTCCTTCAGAGCAGCCGCCTCAGACTCAGCGTTTCCTCCGTCGGCTCCGTTTTCTCTGAACGCCTTCACGAGATTAACACTCGACGACGCGTTTCACGAGTTACTTTCTCTTAATGTACCAACGGTGAAACTAGTTGCACCGGAAAGATAAACGGCCTGAACCCCGAACTGCTTCTCTCGTTCTGCGGCCGCCGAGGGTTCGATGCTCGCAGATGTGTTTGGGTGGAGAATTCCTTCAAATGCAGCAACGAGGCGTTGAGTTTGCGTCTTTGTTTGAGCGTGTAACGGTGTCTGTTGGTTTCGGCAGGCTGGACGTTCCTGCTCGTGTGAAGCCGGCGCCCTGCGGCGCCCCCTGCTGGGCTCTGAGGCTGCGTCACGCTCAGGTCAGTGCCAACGCAAACATATTGATTGTTATTGATTGTGAATCTGTCAAACACGTTGACAACGTCCTGTTGTGCCAGCAGAAGTTGGGAGATTCCTACAGAGGGTTCTGCTGTTCGGAGGCGGAGCTGGAGGCCATCTTGTTGCTCCACAAGCAGCAGACCGGATGCGTCTTTGGGACCCGTCAGTCTCCGTCTGTGGACAAACCAGCAACCAGACTCATGTGGAAGTCTCAGTACGTCCCCTACGACGGCGTCCCGTTCGTCAACGCAGGTCCGCTTACTTCTGTCTGATGATGTTTTTCTACATTTGATCTGTTTTGGACTTTTCTAACTTTCAGTTTCTGAACGCGTCCCGCTCTGCCGTCTGCGTATGCTACGTGAACACGATTTAAAACACATTTTAAAAGTTAGATTCTAAATGTATTTCTCCCTCCTGTACGCGTCCGCAAACAGGTGGGAAAACACAAAATGTATCTCGCCTCCACGTTCGGGTCACGTCTGTCAGGAAACGGCCGAATTGGCTAAATAAATCAGTGAAGGTTAAACTGGTTGAGTTGAAAACACAAGCGACAGCGAAGTCGCTAGAAGCTAGGTGACGTAGCGGAGGTAAGCTGCTGCGGCTGACGAGCTAACGGCTAACACACCAGCCGGTAACATGCTGGTGATGTTCTGCTACAGCAGCCTGCCAAGCTAGCTGGTAGTTAAGCTAGCTAGCTAGCTCAGTGGCTAACCGGACGAAAGTTAATTCACCGAAGTCGTCTGTGAAAACTGTGAACATTAACTTCACTGAGCCGAGCGATTCGACTGAAAGGACTCGATCAGTAAAACACTGCTCAGGTGTTCGAGGTACTTTGAGTTTTTACTTTGCTGTTTATAAAATGCGATGCGAGCGTACCTGGCGGCGTACACCTGCTGGATACCTGCGGCGCTGCAGATGTCCTGTCCACCGTGACTGTGTTTCAGGCAGCAGAGCGGTCGTGATGGAGTGTCAGTTCGGACCTCGCAGGAGAGGCCTGCAGCCGAACAGGAGCTCTGAGCACGCTGCGTACAAGGCCACCTGTCCGGCCAGGTAAGCTGCACACACACACACACGCACACAGTGACGGACTCGGCAGGTGTTTTTGTGTCTGAAACGTGAGCGTCGTTCTGTGCCAGGATCTACATAAAGAAAGTTCGTAAGTTTCCGGAGTTCGGGGTTCCCACAGAGCCGACGGCAGACAGGAAGACGGTGAGACGGCAGCAGGAGCAGGCCTTCCAGAGTCTGCGGGGCCGGGACCTGGAGTCCGGAGGAGCCATCAGGTACGACGTGTCCGTCCACTCGCTGCGTTCACCTGTTACACCACCGCCGTGCGGCATGAGATGAGGAAGCATAGAGTCACAGAAAGGGTCCTACAGCAGAACCGAAGTCCTGGTTCTGGTTCAGACTTCAGATCAGCGTTTACTGGACTCACGTCGTCATGTCAACCTGTTTCTCTCTCCGTAGGTTTTACCTGCAGCTCCCCACAGAGAGAGCTCACCTGTATCACACTGTGGACACGCCCCCCGTCCCCCCGCCTCCTCCTGACCTCCGCCCTCCCCCCACACAGCCGGAGGAGGAGGAGGAGGAGGAGGAGGAGGAGGAGGAGGCGGGACAGCAGGTAGGAGACAGCTGTTAGCACATTAACTACACACTGAGGTTTAGATGCTATTAGAAAGTCCAGGAGGAGAGCCGGGATTCCAGGGGTCCTTGAGGGGATTCCAGGGGTCCTTGAGGGGGATCCAGGGGTCCTTGAGGAGGATCCAGGGGTCCTTGAGGGGGATCCAGGGGTCCTTGAGGAGGATCCAGGGGTCCTTGAGGAGGATCCAGGGGTCCTTGAGGGGATTCCAGGGGTCCTTGAGGAGGATCCAGGGGTCCTTGAGGAGGATCCAGGGGTCCTTGAGGGGGATCCAGGGGTCCTTGAGGAGGATCCAGGGCTCCTTGAGGAGGATCCAGGGGTCCTCAGCAGTAATGTAAAGTCTGTCCTGAAGGAGGCGCTAGAGGAAAGCTCATGGAGTCATTAACATCTGAAGGGTTCGTCCCCAGAGGAGCAGCAGGGAGATCAGGAACAGCTGATTATTGATTATTGATTGTTTGAACATGACAGTTTGTTGTTAGCATCTCTGTGTTAGCAGCGTGCTAACAGTTCCCTCCTCCCCAGGAAGGAGTCGTCCCGTCTCGCCTCCACCCTCGGGTGGCTGAGAGGATCCGACAGCTGGTGGCCGCAGGGCACCATCAGGTGTACAGCGTCCGCAAACAGCTCAGGTAGGACTCGCACCTGTGACACGGACAGCCGCAGGTGTGTGTGTGTGTGTGTGTGTGTTGAGGTTGTGTGTGTGTGTGTGTGTATAGAGGTTGTGTGTGTGTTGAGGTTGTGTGTGTGTGTGTGTGTTGAGGTTGTGTGTGTGTGTGTGTGTATAGAGGTTGTGTGTGTGTTGAGGTTGTTTGTGTGTGTGTGTGTGTGTGTGTGTGTTGAGGTTGTGTGTGTGTGTGTGTGTGTATAGAGGTTGTGTGTGTGTTGAGGTTGTGTGTGTGTGTGTGTGTTGAGGTGTGTGTGTGTGTGTGTGTGTATAGAGGTTGTGTGTGTGTTGAGGTTGTGTGTGTATAGAGGTTGTGTGTGTGTTGAGGTTGTGTGTGTGTATAGAGGTTGTGTGTGTGTGTTGAGTTGTGTGTGTGTGTGTGTGTGTGTGTGTGTGTGTTGAGGTTGTGTGTGTGTGTGTTGAGTTGTGTGTGTGTGTGTGTTGAGGTTGTGTGTGTGTGTATAGAGGTTGTGTGTGTGTGTGTGTATAGAGGTTGTGTGTGTGTTGAGGTTGTGTGTGTGTGTGTGTGTTGAGGTTGTGTGTGTGTGTGTGTGTGTATAGAGGTTGTGTGTGTGTTGAGGTTGTGTGTGTATAGAGGTTGTGTGTGTGTTGAGGTTGTGTGTGTGTATAGAGGTTGTGTGTGTGTTGAGGTTGTGTGTGTGTGTGTGTGTGTGTGTGTGTGTGTGTTGAGGTTGTGTGTGTGTGTGTTGAGGTTGTGTGTGTGTGTTGAGGTTGTGTGTGTGTGTATAGAGGTTGTGTGTGTGTGTGTGTGTATAGAGGTTGTGTGTGTGTTGAGGTTGTGTGTGTGTGTGTGTGTGTGTGTTGAGGTTGTGTGTGTGTGTGTGTGTGTGTGTGTGTGTGTTGAGGTTGTGTGTGTGTGTGTGTGTGTGTGTGTGTGTGTGTGTTGAGGTTGTGTGTGTGTGTGTGTGCAGGCGTTTCGTGGAGGAGCAGCTGTTTCGGAGCGACGGTCCTCCAGAGAGACACAACCTGAGATTCTTCCCCACCGTCAACGACATCAAGAACCACATCCACGAATCCCAGAAGGCCTTGGGGCTGACCGCCACCGCTGAGGTCACACACACACACACACACACACACACACACACACACACACACACACCATCAGAAATGTGTTGATGTGTGGAACAGAACAGCTTCCGTTCTTCTGTTTTTATTTGTTTTTCGATATAAACAAACAAACTGAAACTTCCCAGAAAGTTTTAACACTCGACTGAAGTCAACAAGTTGTTTCTTCTTCTCCTTCTTCTTCTTCTTTCTTCTTCTCTTCTTCTTCTTCTTCTTCTTCTTCTTCTTCTTCTTCTTCTTCTTCTTCTTCTTCTTCTTCTTCTTCTTCTTCTTCTTCTTCTTCTTCTTCTTCTTGCTTTCTTTTAACCTTTTGGACATTCACCTGACAGCACGGCTTTCAGAAACGTTTGCTATGAGGATATAAATAATGAATTCAGCCTCCAGCTTTGAAAGGTGTGTGTAGAGACGCGGCTGGCGGCTGGCCGGACCGCGGCGGCTGGCGGCTGGCCGGACCGTCACCGGGCCGCAGTTAGATGATGCAGAGTTATGTAGCTTTGACGCTGAGGATCCAAACAGTTTCTTCTTCTGTGGTCTGAAGTGAGTCTGTCTCCCCCCAGTGGACAGACGAGAGCGGCGACCCGCTGATGGAGACTTTCACGCTGACTCCTGCCGCGGAAGGTAACGCACACACACGATACAATCAAACTTTATTGATCTGATGTTACAGCCGCACAGAGACCAGCTGGGAGGAAAGCACTGAGTAAAGATCTGAGCTGTTGCGGCTAACAGGAACATGTTGTTCGAGTACATTAATGCACTTTAAAGTGGCTCCAGTCGATGTTTCCATGGTGACGGCACATCGTTCACGCTCCCCTCAGGATGAACTGTAATAACTCTGCTGATCCTCTGACTTTCCATCTAGCGCCACCATCAGGTCGACATGTTAATGCGTCCGACACTTTGGTTTCTGACCAAACACCTGCAGAGCTGCTGACGCTCCCATCAGCCTCAGCTGCGCTCTGTGTTCACTGCTAACTAGCTAATGTTAGCATTCTAACATGCTAAGCTAACATGGTGAACATAACTGCTAAACATCAGCATGTTAGCGTTGTCTCATCTCATCTTTATGAATACCAAACTTCAGACTCTCTGCCCCTCTTGTATTTTTAATATACAGATTTCTGTGTTTCTGTTTCTTCACCTTTGTATGATTGATGACTGTGCAGATACTTAAAGCAGCTGAACCTGCAGCTCGGCTTCACGGAGCTTCACAGTTTCAGCTCGCTGTTCGTCTGCTGCTGCTCTGGTTCGCTCTCAGCTCTCAGAGCGTCGCTGCCAGAGAAGAAGAAGCTGTAAAAAGCCTCTGAACGCTTCCTGCTGAGCAGCAAACAGCAGCCAGACGCAGAGAGCAGCTGCTGAACGTAGCGGAGCATCTAGCTGCTAAAGAGCCAGATGTTTCCCTCAGCAGCTGCTGGAGACCAAACACAGAGCTGACGGAGAGAAGACCGGACTGACGTCCATCAGGAGACACAGACACGCCGCCTCCTGACGGCGTCATGTGACTCTGACACGCCTCCTGACGGCGTCATGTGACTCTGACACGCCTCCTGACGGCGTCATGTGACTCTGACACGCCTCCTGACGGCGTCATGTGACACAGACACGCCTCCTGACGAAGCGTCATGTGACTCTGACACGCCTCCTGACGGCGTCATGTGACACAGACACGCCTCCTGACGGCGCCATGTGACACAGACACGCCTCCTGACGGCGTCATGTGACTCTGACACGCCTCCCGACGGCGCCATGTGACTCTGACACGCCCTGACGGCGTCATGTGACTCTGACACGCCTCCTGACGGCGTCATGTGACTCTGACACGCCTCCTGATGAAGCGTCATGTGACTCTGACACGCCTCCTGACGGCGTCATGTGACACAGACACGCCTCCTGACGACGGCGTCATGTGACTCTGACACGCCTCCTGGCGAGCGCGCCATGTGACACAGACACGCCTCCTGACGGCGTCATGTGACACAGACACGCCTCCTGACGGCGTCATGTGACTCTGACACGCCTCCTGACGGCGTCATGTGACTCTGACACGCCTCCTGATGAAGCGTCATGTGACTCTGACACGCCTCCTGGACGGCGTCATGTGACTCTGACACGCCTCCTGACGAAGCGTCATGTGACACAGACACGCCTCCTGACGAAGCGTCATGTGACACAGACACGCCTCCTGACGAAGCGTCATGTGACTCTGACACGCCTCCTGACGAAGCGTCATGTGACTCTGACACGCCTCCTGACGAAGCGTCACGTGACTCTGACACGCCTCCTGATGAAGCGTCACGTGACTCTGACACGCCTCCTGACGAAGCGTCATGTGACACAGACACGCCTCCTGATGAAGCGTCATGTGACTCTGACACGCCTCCTGACGAAGCGTCATGTGACACAGACACGCCTCCTGACGAAGCGTCATGTGACTCTGTAGCTGCTGGAGGCGGAAACAAGCTTAACATGTTGAAGTTGTGGCTTCTGCTGAAAACAAACAGAAAACGAGTTAATGCAGCTTTAAAACTTGACTTTCACTGAAACGCTTGAATAATAAATAAAGTTTTTCTGCAGTTTTATTCACTGAAATGTACTATTAGACATTAATCCACTCTTTGTTAGCAGCCGAGACTAGCAACAGTGGCTAACACATTAAAACTGATCCCGTCCCTCAGACCTCCACCCCGTCCAGCTCCAGATACTTTATATTTGGTCCTCAGTCTCTCTTTGTGTCTCTAGATGTGGACGGCAGTGACTCTTTGTCTCCTGAAGCTGTTCAGCTCTTCGCTTCTCTCTCCTCTCTGCAGCCGAAGATCTTTGCTCAGCTGCAGGTCAGAAAAACACTAATCAATAATCAGTCAGTTCACGATCGGTCGCGCTGGAGCTGAAGCTTATGTTAAATATAAAATGTGTTTCTTCTGGCAGGGAATCCTCCAGCCCCTCCCTCCCCACCCCCCCTCCTCCTTCCTCCAGACTCCTGTAGGGGAGTCAGCGGGGGCGTCGGGCCCAGAGCAGGTGCTCGACGAGGGGCAGCAGCTCTGTGAAGGAACCCAGCAGGTGGTTCTACAGAACAGAGAGAACGTCCAGCTGCAGAACATCAGCTCTCCTGCCCGAAGTGAGGATGACAATCATTCATGTAGTGACTGAGAATTAGCCTGACAGTAAGCTGAGCCTAACAGCTTCTTATTTCTAACTGACGGCTGTTGATTTTACTGAAATGAAAACTGTCACTAACAGGCTTCATCAGCTGAAGCTAGCTGGCTAATTAAGCTAACATTAACTGCGTGATTTGGTTGAAAACTTCATCACCAGCTGACTTTTTAATGTTTCCACTTCCAAAAGAATCTTAAATCTGCATGTGATGTCTACATATATGATATCATGCTAACAGACTGAGGCTAAAGCTAACAGGTCATGATATCATGCTAACAGACTGAGGCTAAAGCTAACAGGTCATGATATCATGCTAACAGACTGAGGCTAAAGCTAACAGGTCCCAGATCATGGTATCATGCTAACAGACTGAGGCTAAAGCTAACAGGTCCCAGGTCATGGTATCATGCTAACAGACTGAGGCTACAGCTAACAGTCATGATATCATGCTAACAGACTGAGGCTAAAGCTAACAGGTTCCAGGTAAAAGCATCATGTGTTGCAGTGTCGAGCTAGTTATAAGTCTAAGTGTTCAAGTGATGTTATCAAGTCATGTGATCAAGTAAAATGTGGCATCAGACTATTAGTTTGTTCTAACATAACTCTGTTTAGCTGTTTAGCTACATACTTGTTCATATTTTAATATAAACGTACCCGTATCAGATAAAGATTAGGACAGAGGCACTAATGTAAGCTAAACTCTGATAGCATCCAGTACAGTTCCTACACAATAATGTAGTTAGCTAATGAAATGCTAACTCTTGGCCTTGACAGTAACACCTTTGTTACATGCTAACATTAGCATTTTGCTCGTGTGTTTTCGGATTTTTAGAGACGCCAGCTGACAGACCTGTTGTACCTTGTTACTGTGATTGGACAGTCACTGTTTGAGGGTCGTGGTTAGCGAATGGTCAATTATTTTTCAGTCGGTCAGATAAAGTAATAAACTCTGTTTCGTTCTCAGCTCTGGTTGATGTAAACATGCTTCAGGTGGAGGTGAAAGAGGAAGAGGAGGAGATGAAGATGAAGATAAAGGAGTTGGAAGACTCAACTGGTTCGTGTTGAATCAGACTTGTTGACATGTTGAATCCATCAGTATGTTATACTTACAGTCTATTTGACCTCTAATTCATTCTAATCGTTTCTACTTTACCGTTTTTATCATTTATAAACTTTCTGCTCATTTCACATTAAAAGCCTACCAGAAAAGGGCTTTTACTGTGAAACATCTGTGCAGGAAGTGTGAGTTTTATTGAAGGTAGCTTAACAGCGATTGGAAAATCAGCAAAGTTGAATAATTTAGAATGAAACAGAATTTCTGTAAGAAAAACAAGGTAAAGTAGAAATAAAGGCCTGGTTCTCTGTACAGTTGAGGTTAATAGCCACCCGTCAGTATTACTGTCTGTCTTTATGTCTTTATAAAGGTTTCACAGAGTCTGCAAACGTTTTTAGTGTGTGACATCATATCAATGTAAAGTTTTTAATACCAGCTGGTGTGTTCAGGAAAAGAGACGTAAAACTTGTAAATGTGAATTTTGTTAATGTAAAAAATATCCTGGTTTTTGTACAGTTTTAATATTTGCACTTTCACTTTAAGATGTAAAATGTTCTCAATAGATTGTTTTACCAGTTTATGTTGTGTGGGTTTTTTTCATTAATTTCATATTAATGTGACTGCTGTTAAAATGCGTTATAACAAACAGAATTTAACAAAACAAGTATGAGTATTGTTAATTGTTATTTATATATTTCATAATTATGGCAGTGTATTGCTGAAAACACTTTAAAATGCTCAATGTTTTAAGATGATTCTTATGTTGGCAGCAATATGCTGCTGTATTACTACACAAAATCAATATATCATTAAAACAAAAGTTTTTCCATAATCAGTTCAATTTATTTATATAGCGCCAATCCATAACAGAAGTTATCTCATCGCACTTTTCCTACAGAGCAGGTCGAGACCGAACTCTTTATAATGTTATTTACAGAGACCCAACAAATCCCACCATCAGCGAGCACTTGGCCACAGCGGCAAGGAAAAACTTCCTTAAGAGGCAGAAACCTCGAGCAGAACCAGACTCGGGGAGAGAGCGATGGGGGGGGGGTATGTACACAAATGTCAAACAGAAACAAAATAAAACTTGATGAATTTATAAAAACTAAAGTATTATAAAATACCTAAACCGCTCCAAAGGCCGTTGAAAACATGTAGGTGAGATTTGTCTTAAAAGTGTCAGTTGAGGCTGAACATTTGATCGCGAGCGGAAGGCTTTTCCAAAGCTTTGGAGCTGCCATCGCAAAGGCACGATCGCCCTTCCTCACTAGCCTCGATCGTGAAACGGTTAAAAACAGTTGTTGTGAAGATCTAAGAGATCTGAAAAGTACAGGGGTGCCAGCCCATGTGTGGCTTTAAAAGCATATAAAAGAACCTTTAAATCAATCCTGTATTTGACAGCTGCAGGGATGCTAGTACCGGTGTAATGCTGTCTCTTTACCTACCAGTTAGAAGTCTTGCTGCGGCTTTCTGCACCAGCTGCATGTTATGTCTTATCGTTTAACTGAAGTTTTTTTGCCATCCAGCATTTCACATCCTGGAGGCAGTTAAGGATGGATGTGATGGAGTTGGAGTCCCCCGGATTCAATGGAAGATATATTTGCGTGTCATCGGCGTAGCAGTGAAAGGAGGCATTGTGCTTGAGGAAGATGGAGCCTAAAGGGAGCAGTTTACAGAGCAAATAAACCGGGCCCTAAAATGGAACCTTGAGGTACTCCGTAGAGGAGGAGAGGCTGCCAGACCAGAGGAAGTCCTGTCGGTTAAGTAGGAGGCAGACCACTTATGCCAACCTGGTCCTTAAGACGGTTTAATAAAATACAATGATCAGCCAAGTCAAAAGCTGCACTAAGGTCTAAAATAATTAAAATGGCACATTACTCAAGTATTATCAGCAGAATGTACTTAAAGTATTTAAAGTGAAAGTACTCATATCAAATTGGTCCTGTGATTGTTGTGTTATTACATATTATTGATCCTGGGTAAGCAGAAATTTACCATTGTAGCCATTCATAATGGAGCCAGTTTTAACTACTTTATATTTTGCTGGGTGGTTTAATCTTTAACAACAAATCATATTTTATAAGTTGGTTTTATGTTTTGTGTCTAAAGTATCTGTTAAATAAATAATAAATAAATAAAACCAACACACACCTGAAGAGGTAAAACATTTTTTAAAGATCTGAAATTCAATATTTGATGCAAAATATTTGGAGATTCAGTGAATCCAGTTACATCTGCTATGTGTTTTGTTCTGATTTCTGACAGTGTTTAATAAACTAGAACTTCAGAAAGTTCAGATTTTAATGTTCTACTGATACATTTCCTGGTATTTACATGCATATACTGTATTTTTTTAGCCATCCCCATTTTCAGGTGAAAAAAGGTATGGCAACATGTGACTGACCATGTGACAGGTGTTTCCTGCTGCACTGATTGTTCAAACATAAAAAAGCTGTGAATGTCGTCTTGGTTTTTAGCCTTGGTTTTGTAGTCAGGAAGAATAAACCAATATGGCGACCAGAGAACTGTCTATGGGAGAAAAGCAAGCAATTTGGAAGCTGAGACAAGAAAATAATTCAATTACAACCATTGCGAATAGCAAATACAACAATTTGGAAAGATCAGTCGTCAGCTGAAATCACTCACTACTCAGTAAGTTCCTGCTTGTGAACTCGGGGCAAATCCATCCACCCCGACGTCATGAAGCAGCTGCACCATGGAAGCTCACATTAGGCTACATTTCAGTCGACGGGAGGGGGGTAGGATGCATCTGTAGACTACAGTATTGTATTCGGCAGGTGAATGAAGATACGCTTCTGAGTATAAAAGTGCCGTAAAATAATGTGTATAATGGCGTCTACTCGTGCGTCGTCGTTTCCTCCTCTGTTTCGTTTATACATGCGAGGCGGCTGCTCTGCTGAGGGTTCAGCTGTGTGCTCACCTGCCAAAGAAACACCATTTTGTCGCGGTCAGCCATGTTGTTTGTTTACGTTTGTCGTTGTGCACTTCGGTATTGTGGTTGATTAAAAGTACTTAGAGACCATCCATACAAGACTCCATGAAAACACACCAAAGACACAATAAACAGGAGAGAACGTGTGTAGTGCTGAAATCATGCTTTATTAAATCAGTAATGCATAAAACTCAAGGAGGATGAAATATAGTTCTACATCGACAGATCAATTAAATCAAAGTGCAGGGTAAAACATGTCTGCTTTTCTTTTCACTCACAGGAGATGGAGTCACTGTGGTGAATGAAGAAGACCCCGACTACTGACAAGGTGAAATAACTAAAAGCTACAAACACTCGCACTCCAACACACAAACACATTAGCTAACTATCCTCCAAGAGACGGCGCTGCTTCTGCACAGCAGAGCTGACTTTGACTTTCTGTTCATTTATGGCCAGGAGATGTTACATTTTAAGAAGCCAGTCCAGCCGTCCTGTGCCAGAAACAGCGCTCTTTATTAAAATGATCTAAACGCTGAGAGTGCAGGCCGCTCGCACTCTGAGCTGGTCATCAAATCATGGTGGTATGACACAGTCAGTCTGAGCACAAGGCCGGTTCATGCTGCTTACATGAGGGTAATGCAAACAGCACTCAGGGTCTTACGCTCATGGTACAACTCATAGGAAACTGTAATATCTCACGCACAGACGCGTGTCCAAAACAATAACTTTGTCTTTTTGTTTGTGGTTCATAACGTCAACAGGGAGCCTCTCTACCTGTTGAGGCAATCTTAAGACTTCAACTTATCGTTGAGGCACAGAGTTTAGTTTCTCGGTTTGACAGGGTATTCGTTCCTGGTGAAACTTTCTCCTGTTAAAACTTTTGTTCTTTTGTTTCAGGTAATATTATTGTCATAAATAACAATGCATACATTTCCCATAACCGTTAAATTCGGCTATATACATTATGTACATGTCACAGAAAAGTGGTTCAAAAATCCTAAGTCATAATTGTCCAATATGGCACATTTTATAACAACTTTAGACTTTAGTCTAGTTTGGCATAAATTAATGTCAAGTTTGGTACAAAAATAGTTCATATTTACAAGAACAGAAATCCAGATCTTTATCAAGTATTATTGTTGCTAATTTACTAAATCAAAAGGTTCTGGATGAGGGACACGGGGGATATAAATTAACTTTTTTTACTTTTTTTTTTTACATGGACCGAATGTGAACGTTGACAGTTGCGGAGTCGGAGCCGAGCTCGTTGGACAGTTGGAGGGTATACGCTCCGGCGTCGCCCTCGTTCACCGCAGAGATCATGAGAGTGGAGAGGTCGGCGGTGTTCTCCACGTGGTACCGCTTGTCCCCGCTGGGGAGGGTCCGACCCGAGCGGACCCACTGAACAGAGGGTGCGGGGTCTCCGGAGAACACCCCCGCCACAGTCAGGGACTTCCCCGGCTCAACGCTGACGTTCTGCGGAAGAGCTTCAATCTTTGGTGGAGCGCCTGTTAAGGAAGAGAGGAACAAGGTCAGTGATGAAGGTTTTACATTTGTTAAAAAATGCATGACTCTGATATATGATTACATAATAGTTACAGAAATAAGCCACAATTTTTTAAGTCAAAACCCAGGCGGATGGTGTGAAATCAATCAATGTGGTTTGGACATTTTTTTAATATCCCTATAGATTCTTGATAAGAAAAATGCTTTGTATGGTGTACAAGGAAGTAGATTTTTAACCTTTTTTACTCTATTTACCCCAACCAGACAAATATGGCAGCTGGAATAAGAACTTATCTACTTGCTCATCTTCTACCCAAACATAAAGTTATCTGTCATTTATCTACATTAATGTTATGCACCCCTCAAGGAGGTATATAGACATAGTTACACATGTAAGAAAACAAAAAGAAACAGAAATAAAGTGAGTGGACAGCAACACCTTTTGCCTTATATTTTAAATTAATTAGCTAGACTGGTTGCTAAATGAACAATGCGTTAACACGGTTTATTGGGGCTACTACAACTTCTATGGTGCTACACTGCTAATATGATAGCTTCTTTCATTTTAGACTCTCCAGGTCTCCATTCCCTCAAATTTCAGCACTGGCAAGACGGCTTGCAATTGGTCGACTGGGCAAATTTGCAAAGTTGACCAAAGTTTAACTCTCCATGGAAGTTCCAAACAGATTTCCTCTGCCTCGAGGAGAGCAAATCAATTCACTTTCATTTAAATACATTTATTTCAGTCCAAAATTAGAGCACCCTTCGAGTCCCAGCTTGTGAAAAGAGCTGCTTTACTGTGGAATTGACTGATTATTTTTCACACTGGCAGTAAAGAAGAGGCTTTCAGGGTTTCTGAAAACCAGCAATGTGTTTTACTTTTCCACCTTTCACGTCTGTTTATTTTTGATAAAAATAGTGGCTTATTTTTTGTAACTGGAATGTAATCATCAATACAAAAGTCTCAAATGTCAGCTGATGATTACGTGAGAGGAACAAACTGAGTCTCGTCTTTAAACAAGCAGGACTTCATCTCACATCACATTCGTCTTTACATCCCGTCTTTACTCACAAAGATGCTCAGATCATTCAAGGCCCACCTCCTGTTATTCTGAATTTAAGTGCAAGTTACCGAAAGATTTAGGCAACTTGTAAAATGCATCTCACCTCTTTTAACCCCTGTGGTGAGAGCCCTCAGCGAGGAGGAGGCCTCGACATGCGAGTAAGCAGACATTTCCATCATTTGGCTGCTGGAGCTCATGGAAACCATTGACTCAGCCATCATGGCAGACATGCTAGTCGCAGACGTGCTCTCAAATGCATACTCGGCAGCAGCAGAGCGGGAGCTGCTGCTGTAACTGCCAGCCTGCATGGAAGCTGCTTCCATACGAACTGATGAGGCCGATAAACTTTTCTGCATGCTGGCAGCAGCGGCAGTAGAAGCTCTTTGTTCCACAATAATCATTTTTGTTGGTTCTTCAGCAAGAGCTGCGAGAATGCAAATGACAAGCACATGGTTCATATCACAATGAGCAGTACAGTATAGTGTATGCATACACAGTGTAAGCTGGGGTGCTCAAATGCCTTTTTTGTATTTCCATTTCAGGGTTTAAATATTGAAATTGTTTGATGTTTGCTTTGGTGCAATCTAAGTCTCATTTTTCATCACAAATTTTAGTATCCAAGCCAATTAAATACACTGAGACACAGTGTGTTTAATTGTGTTTAGTTGAAATGCAGTGCAAACTTACTGAGGACGTTGAGGAACGTTGTTGCAGAGCACTGTCCAAACTGATTTTTGGCTTTTATTGTGTATTTCCCACTGTCTGCAACTGTGGCTTCACATATCTCCAGAGTGAACACATTCTTAGAACGGCTCAGTCTAATGTTTGATGTGACAGATATCTGCAAAGAGAAGAGAGAGAGTGTTGTGTATGTTAGCTGCACAGGTTTCTATTGATTAATTAATACCTTAAAAATAGTCTGAAGACCACTGCAACGAATATTTTGTCTTTATTATGAAGAAAATAACCTTCCAGAGAAAACTACTTACAATCATGTTGTCTTTCAACCACTCCACTTCAGGGGAAGGCTCTCCTGCAATTTCACATGTGAATTCAACATTTTGTCCCTCGTTCACATTCTGGGACCTGGGCTGCACCAGGAAGTGGGGTGCATCTGAGCGCTTGGCCATGACCGCGGTTTCAAACTGACACCGGACCAGGCCTCGCTCTGTTTGAGCCTGACATGTGATGATCCCCTGCTCGCTCTGGCTGACCGACCTGATGGTTAGGGTCTGGTCATTTCCAGACACTCCGTATTTGTATTGCTCTGAGTTGACCAGTTCCACCCCATTCAGGATCCACCTGATGCCAGAGGCCCCGGGGATGTTGGCCCTCAGAGTCAGAGACTGGCCCTCTGTAATGGACATCTGGCTGTGGGAGGACTTGACCTCCTTTACAGAGGACAGGACCTCCTCATGAACCATTTCCTTTTTCATGACTCCCTCAGAGATTTCAGCTTTTGTTTTGGAGCTTTTTGAGCCTAAAACAAAAAATAAATTTAAGAGTTTATGGTAGGAAACAGTCTGAATGTTTTTAGCTGCAGTAATAAAGGACAATTATTGTTTTCACCAGTAGGTGTTCTCTTACCTCGTACAGTGACTGTGCAGGTTGTTGACACTGCTCCAGCACTGTTGGTAGCAGTGCACTTGTACACCCCGCTATCAGAGACCTCCAATTCATAGATCTCAAGATAAGCTGAGCCATACTCCTCAAAGATTTCATACTTCCCACCCTGAGACAGAGCCTGTCAATCAGGAAAATATGATTCAGTTACTAACCAACGCAAATATGTCACTTTTTCCATTCCTTTGTCTGTAAATAATTGAAATGAAAAGTAGAATAGTTTAAGTATTAAAATATGTTACCTTTTCATCCTTCATCCATGAGATTGCAGGTTTGGGCTCTCCTGTCAACTTCACTGAGAGTTTGACAATAGAGTCAGAGACTGCAGTGACGTCGCTCAGCCCAACAGAGAAAGACGGCTTCTTTTCAAGAGTTGGTGACATCACTCTTTTTGGTGACTTGATTGGAGAAGTCACTCGTTCCTTCTCAGATGGAGTTGGGGATTTGGGAGTAGGGGACTTTGGTGTTGGGGATTTTGGTGTTGGGGATTTTGGTGAGACCGGAGACTTGACTCTCTGAGGTGACTTGATTGGCTCAGGGGACTTGACTCTCTGAGGAGATTTGACTGGTTCAGGGGACTTGGCAAGAGGGGACTTGGCCTCTGGAGAGGTGACTCTGGGAGGGGCAACTACTTTCTCCTTGGACTCAGACTTACGGATGGTCAGAGTGAAATAGGCCTCTTGTTTACCTCCAGCATTTTCCACCAGCACAGTGTAGCTGCCTTCATCCGACATCTCAACAGCAGAGATCTCAAAGTGGGAGTTGTACTGAGTAGAGACAACATGGTGACGGGAAGACGAACTAACAATTGCTCCTTCATGCAGCCAGGTGATAGAAGGTGCTGGGTCACCATCCACTTCACAGTCAAACCTGGCAAGGTTTCCCTCCTCTACAGTCAGGGACTGTGGCTTGGTCAGGATCTTGGCAGGAACACTAGGCTTCTCCCTTGGCTTCTCAACAACAGTAGTGGACTCTTTCACAGTTTTAGTCACAGTTTCCTTCCCTGTTGTTTTAGAAGATGAGACGTGATATACCTCTGTTCTGGTCATCTCTGGCAGATGGGAGGATGGAGGCTCCTCATCTTTGCGGAGTGAAGAGAAGGCAGCATATTCTGCTCCTGCTACATCCAATGTGGCATAGTCAGAAGTTTCTCCTTTGTCGTTCCTGCAGACCACACGGTAAGTGCCGGCATCTTCAGTCACACAGTTGATGATCTGGAGAGTCAGAACCCCACTGATGTTAGTCATGTGGTATTTGTTACTCTGGTGGATCTCTTTTCCATTGTGGAACCACGTGACCTCAGGCTCTGGTTTGGCCTGGACATTCAGGGTGAATCTTGTGCTGGAGCCATAGGGTACGCGATGAGATCGCATCCTGATGGTAATACGTGGGGCGTGGTCAAGGCTGAAGGGAGCCTGTGTCACCACCTCAACCTTCCTCTCCACTGATCTTCTCTCTGTTCTCAGAGCCTGCTTTCTCTCCTCATATCTGGACGCAAAGTCAACTTTTGGAAGGGTCACTTCTGTCTTGACAGCCTTTCCTGGGGTAGGAGATCTCCTCTCGGGTTCAGGCATTGGGAGCTTCTTGATTGGTTTAGGAATATACTCTGAGGTAAAACCTGTCAGGTGCTCAGATTCAATGCCCTCAGAGACGGTTGCAACAGTGACAGTTGTTTCCTTTTTCAAGGTTCGAGTTTTCTCCTCAAACTCCATGCGTTTCAGTTCACTCTTGTAAGAGGAGATTCTCTGAGCAGTTTTGTGTGGGCGCAGCAGCTCCTGATCTTCTCTCTCTTCATACACTCTCTGCTTCTGTCTTGGCGCTTTGTATGTGGCTTTGTCGTGACGCTGGCGGAGGTCAACAAAGCTTGGGCCAGCCTCATATTTAGATGGAATTCTGTAGGAGTCATATCTATGGATGTGTTCTCCCTCTTCGTCATCACTGTAGACTCTTCTAGGAGACGAGGGACGCAGGGCAGACAGCTCGAAGCGAACTGGGCTGAGGCTAGGTGGAGAAGCTGAGTAGCCAAGCTCCAGCTCTTCCTCCAGACGAAGCCTTTCCTCCTCAGTTCTCTTCATTGTAAGGTATTCACCCACAGGCAGCAGCAGCTCCTCATCTGACAGGTCGCCCAGGGACCTCCTCCTGATCCTGTGATAGGCCTCCATTTCAGGGGAAGGAGTGCGGTGTCTTGCAGGCCTCACAGTCTCCAAGTCATCTTGAGTCATGGATGAGATGCGCCACTTAGGCTTATACTGGTCCTTGATCCTAATAGGCACCTCATAGAACTGCTCCCACCTGGAGAGGCGAATGCGCTTCATCCTCTTCTGCTTGATTTTCTCCATAGGCTCAGGGAACTCATATTGATCCCGCAGCTTCTTGTACCATTTCATGTCAGAGAGTGGCTTGAAGTGTTTTATTTCCATGTCTTCCTCAAGAACAGCTGGATTAATGACACGAGGAGTGGGAACGACATAGGGCATACGCAGCCTCTTCTCATCTGCCCGCTTCTTTCTCTCCTCTTGTTCTTTCTGTATCTCAGCCTCAGTCTTCTCACCCTTCTTGGTTGTCACAGCAGGTTTGAACATGGTGGCTGCCTCCCTCACAGCTTGTACTGCTGCAGGTGGCAGAGGTGTAACAACAGTGCCAGACAAAATTTGAGACAGCCTCACCTTTTTGTCTAATTCATCCTTCCTAGCTATCTTTTCTTTCTCCTTGTCACTGGGCTCATATTCCTTCTTTACATGAGTGACACGTTCTACTTTGAGCATGGCCTGGCAACTGGCAGATCCAGCAGAGTTGGTTGCAGTAACTCTGTAAATGCCAGAGTCCTCGGGGAGAGTGTCTCTCACATGAAGGATGAAGTAATCCAGACCCTCATGGACAAGCTCAATAGATGGTCCAAAGGCCAAAGGCATGCCATCCTTCTCCCACTTCAGTGTGGGATGGCCGGATACTCTAATCTCAAAGCGCACATTCTGGCCCTCCCTGCACTCGACATTTGCAAGCAGGCGTTTAAACATGGGCCTCAGGGTGAGGTCTGCTGGTTTAGGTCGAGGAACAACAGTAAGACGAGCCTTGCAACTATCATCACCATACCTGTTACGGGCCACAACGCTGTACTCAGCATCATCCTTATCCTCAAGGTTGTGGATAATCAGCTGGTACAGGCCCTTGTCGCTGATGAAGGTGTATTTCCTGTCATCATGTCCAGGAATGAGCTTCTGTCCAGATTTGTGCCAGATGACACGAGGCTCAGGGTGAACAGTGATGGTGACACCAAAGCGCACATCCTCACCAATATAGGCTGTATGGTTCACCAGAGGAAGGGTGAACTCTGGTGGCTTCTGAAGCATTCTGGCAGTGTCAACTCTGCGCTTTGTTTTCTTGACCACACGGGTGGTGAAGAAGTCGCGATAAGATCTAACACTGTTGATAAACAGCTCTGCGTAGGCACTGTCCTCACCATACTCATTCACAACCTTGCATCTGTAAGTGCCATCATCTGCTCTTGTGACCCTGTTGATGGTGATAACAGCCAGGCCATCCTCATATTCAATTTCATATTTATCACCAGCTTCAAGTTGCCTGACGCCACAGTACCATGTCACTTCAGTAGTACTATCATAGTTTTCAATGTTGCAGATGAATTTCACACTGTCTCCCTCATTCACCACTGCGTGGCCAATCTGGCCTCCAACAGGGCCGTTTTCAAATGGAGCAATCTTCACCTTGGCGACAAACACACCACGCTGGGACCTGATGGAGCCGCCGCTGGCCACACGGGCTGCAGAGACGACAGTGTTCCACTCTTTCCTCACCATTGTCTGGTAATATCTCTTGTGCCTGCCGGTTGGGATCGCTCTGGTGCTAATCTCTTCTGTAGGCTTTGTCAACCAAGGATGTGCCAGAGCCTCAGCAGCAGTCATACGGTGCTTACGTTCCTTTGTCATTAGGCGGTCTGTGAAGTCTAATGACTCGACACTGACTTGCTTGAAGGACTCATCATCATAGCTGTAGGCCGCATTGGAGATATTGTCAATCATCTGTTGGTTGGTTTCTGCTGTGAATGGATTAAGGCCACTGAGAAGCACATAGGCAAGGACACCAACAGACCACATGTCAGTCACAGAGCTAACCATGTCACACTGGTGGATCTCAGGGGCGGCGTACTCTGCAGTGGTATACTGAATCTTGATTTGGTCTCCAGGAGTCAGGTGCCTGGACTGGCCCAACTCAATAATTTTCACATTAGAGCTGGTTCTAGTTGTGTACACAATGTTCTCAGGTCTGATATCAAAGTGTCCATAGCTCTGAGCGTGCAGGAACTCGAGAGCTGAGCAGATCTGCCTGATGTAGTTGACAATCTCACGCTCATTAAGCTCAAACTCAGCTGTGTTGAGGCGCTCAAAGATGTCAACACCAGAGATGAAGTCATAGATCATCACCAGCTCCTCAGGACTGTCAAAAGACTCATGAAGAAGGAGGTAGTTAGTGTGTTTGGCCAGATTCAGTGTTGCAATTTCCTTCTTGACTATTGTTTGATCTGCGCCTCTTACTTTGACAAATTTAGCCATGTAGGTCTTCTCAGAGCTGATGTCAACACAGCGGTGGACAATGCCAAACTGACCTCTGCTCAATTCCTCTGCAATGGCATATTTGTTGTGCAGATTCTTAGCATCGGAGTGTTGAGCCTTGCCCCTGGGGACATGTCCAGTATCGTCAACCTCCCTATCATAGAGCAGAATTCTCGATTTGTCCTCCTTGGTCATGACAGGTCCGCTGGTCTCAGATGGAGCACTCTGTCCAAACTTGTTCTCAGCGATGACTCTGAACTGATAACCAGTTCCTCCAAACAGGTTTATAATGGTGTAGTGGGTGTCACGGGACTGGGCAACACGCTGCCACCTCTCAGCAGTGGTGGGGCACTTCTCAATGATGTAGCTGATGACCCTGCTGCCACCGTCATTTGCTGGGGCCATCCAGTTCAGGGTGACTGAGTCTCTAGAGATGTCACTGGCTTTGACACCACGTGGAGGATCAGGCACGTCAGCTACATCCAGCTCCACTGTCTGCTGGTCAATGCCAAATCTGTTCTTGGCACAGACAATGTAGAAACCAGCATCCTTCTTCTCCACTCCATTGGGGAACACCAAAGAAGTGAATGATCTGGTGACAATGACCTGGTAGTGGCCATTGCTGTCAATGAGATCTTGTCCCTTCTGCCATGTGATGACAGGATCTGGTTTGCCACCGAAAGGAATCTTGATATTGACCACTTCTCCACGCAGGGCAGGGATAGCTTCCTTGTCCTTCAGGTTCTTTGGCAGGTGGATCTTGGCAGGGACTAGAAATTAAGGAAATTGTTTAAGTGAGATGTCATGTTTTATTAGAATATACATGTTCAATATGTTAACATTAGTATGAGCTTACTTTCAACATCCAGAGAGACTGTAGCACAGATGGAGCCTCCTTGATTGGTGGCCCTGATCTGGTACACAGTGGAGTCTTCCTCATCAGCCTCGGTGATGACCAGCTGGTGGTAACCTCCCTTGAACTCCTGGATCTTGATCTTCTTTCCATCAGAGTGAATCTCCTTTCCTCTTCTGAACCATTTAATCACAGGCTTGGGCTGTCCTGTGATCTTGCACACAAGGGTAGCATTGCTCTTGTACTTGACACTCATGTTCCTCAGTTCTTCCTTGAAGGCAGGAGCACGGATCTCGACTGCTGTGGTTGGAACGAATGGAGCGGTCTCCTCACTGTAGTCACTCTGTCCTCCAAGGTTCTCGCACTTCACACGGAAGATGTACTCAACGCCCTCGGTCAGACGCTTGACGGAGAACACCGTCTGTTTAATCTCGTCTGTGGTCACCGGAGTCCATTCACTCCATTCCTTCTTGTCCTTCTTGTGCTTCTTCTCAAGGCAATAGCTCTTGATCTTGGAGCCGCCATCGCTGAGTGGAGGCTTCCAGGAAACCACACAGGAGTCCTTCGTGATTCCAGAAACAACTGGCGACAGAGGTGGTGATGGTTTCTCTGTGGACAGGAATTTATAAATCAGAAAACAATGTAAGTACTTTTCCACAGTGTACCTGGGTGTCTCTTTAAATGTAAATTGATGTATTACAGTATTAGAGTTCTATGCTTACTTTGTTACACATGAATTTATGAAGTACTTAAACATAAATTGATATTCGATTAAACGTACCCAGTTGGCTCTTGATAAGGATAGGTGAAGTGAGCTCCAGTGGCTCGCTGTTGCCATAGCGATTCTGGGCGTACACACGGAAGAAGTATCCAGCGCTGTCTATAAGGTTTGGCACACGGCAAGATGTGCCATTGATGGATGACGACACCAGTTCCCACTCGGTGCCCTCCTTGTCCTCACGCTTCTCCACAATGTAGTTGGTGATCATGCAGCCTCCGTCGTCCTTGGGAGGCTTCCAGCTGATGATGACGGAGTTCTTCAGGAGGGCATCCAACACAATGGGACCCTGAGGCATATCAGGTTTGTCTGGAAACAGAGGTATTAGATATTAATTATAATCTAATAATATCACCTTTAAAAATCCATGCTTTGTTGCACTGACTGCAGTAAATTTACATGAACATACCATAAATTTCAACATTGAATGCAGTGTCAGCCCTGCCGAAGTGGTTGTGCAGTCTGATCCTGTATTTGCCTCCATGGACTCTGCGCTGCACGTTCTTGATGATCAGGTGTGTGTAGTGCTCGGTGGTCTCAATACTGATGTCCTCTGTGTTCTCCAGGGTCTTTGCACCATGCAGCCACAAGATCTTTGGCTCAGGACGGCCGATGTAGACGGCATGGATGCGCAGAGTGGTTCCCAGGCCAGCGTAGTATGTTTCCTTCAGCGGGTAGTCGGGATGGAAGGACGAAGCAGCCTCTAATACCAGGATGCCTGTGGTCTCGGCTTCTCCGGCATCGTTGATGGCCTTGCAGGTGTACTCTCCCTCATCCTCCTGCTGGTCGGTCATGATGGACAGGGAGTGGTTGCGGCCGTCAGAGCTCATCTCGTACTTGCGGGACTCAACAATCTCCTTGCCAGCATGATACCACTTGATGTCAGGGACAGGTCTGCCAATAATCTGGCACTTCATGACAGCAGGCTGGCCAAGCTTGGCAGTTACTTCATCCATTTCCTTTCTCAGGCTTGGTTTAGTTTCAACTGTACAAACGAAACAATGAGGTATATTTAGGAAACACATGTATTATGTTTAGTAAAGCCTCACAGTGAAGTCACTCTGGACAAGCAAGTAAATAATTTTCACACAGTATATTTCAGTGTACTCACCACTCAGTTTGGTCTTGATGCACGTGGCAGTCCTACGAGGTCTACTCATTCCTGTCTCATTCTCAGCAAACACTCTGAACTCGTACTCTGTGGCCTCAGATAGTCCAGGCATGGTTAACTCCTTTTCCTTCAGTCTCTGCTTGTTGCACTTCTTCCAGGTGCTCTCGATGGACTTCCTGTACTCTACCCAGTAGCCCAGGACCTCCTTTCCACCATCACACTCTGGAGCTTGCCAGCGGATGGTAATGAAGTTGTTTGTCACATTCACTGTGTCGATCTCGCCTGGTTGGCTTGGCTTGTCTGAAAGAAACAAAAAAACAAGTTAGCTTAATTAGCAGTTGTTTTTGTGACTTACTTACCAACAGTAACCACTGCATCTTTTTTAATTCTGGTTTTGTCTTTAAAACTCTGACTAATTGATTAGATTTCACATCTGATTGTCCTATGTCCATTAAACTTCCATCAACTATAATAATTACGGTGCTATTAATTATCAGTAATGACATTTTATTAGGAGAGGAGACTCACCGAATGGATCCTTGCATGTGACTGGGTCCGACATAGGACCAGCCTCGCTCTCACCGATGTTGTTGACAGCAACAATGCGGAACTGGTAGTCTGCGTCAGGGGTGAGTCCAGGCAGAGTAAACATGGTAGAGTTGATCTTGGTCTGGTGGCGGGACCACGTCTCATTGGACACCACCTTGTACTCAACAAAGTAGCCAGTGATAGCAGAACCACCATCGTCCTTTGGTCTGGACCAGGCTAATGCCACAGAGCTCTTTGTGACGTCCATGATCTCTGGAGGGGTGCTTGAAGGCTCAGGGGGACCTAGTTTGAAAAACACAAATTATTTTTAAGTCATTACTGAATGATCTCATATTGTTCCAAGACACTTAAGACAGAAGAATTGGAGTACTTACAGAGAGGAGTCTTGGGTACCAGTGGCTGCTCTGACTTCAGAGAGGAGCTGACACCGAAGGAGTTTTCAGCCGTGACCTTGAATTGGTACTCTGTTCCCTCCTTCAGGCCCTTGACAACCAGCTGAGTGTCAGTCACTCTAGAGTCCACGGTGTACCAGGCGTTTCTGGCTGCCTCACGTCTTTCTATGATGTAACCCAGGATTTCTGAGCCACCGTCGTCTGTGGGCACCTTCCAAGACACCTTGACAGAATTGGCCTGGATCTCCTCAAAGAACATTGGTCCCTCTGGAGCGCTTGGGCGCCCGATGACCTTCACTTTTATTTGGGCCTTCTTCTTGCCAACCTTATTCTCCAGCAGGAGGTCGTACACACCAGAGTCGCTTCTCTCGGCTCCCTTGATCACCAGCTCGCTGGCGTCCTCAGTGGAGGCAATCATGGCCTTGGTGGAGACTGCACCGCCATCCTTCGACCACTTGCAGGTTGGGTGAGGTTTACCCTTGATGGGCACAGAGAGTCTAACCACTCCCCCCTGGCGGACCACGTACATGTCTTTGTATTTGAGCTCCAGGTCATAGTCAGGAGATTCTGGAGAACAATGATAGTTAAAAAAGTCATTTTTCTTTTATCTTAGTTTTAAACATATGCAAATGTGTCTTAGTGCAGGTGTAGATAATGTAACCTCTGCCTCCTTACCAAGCATCTCAGTCACAGTGACAGTTCCAGGAACTTCAGCAGGCTCTCCGGAGCCGCCGGCATTGCAGGCCATCACACGGAATTTGAACTCCTCTCCTTGTGGCATGTTGGTCAGCGTGTACTCGCAGATTAGAGATGGTGTGGTGTTGCACTTGATCCAGGCCATGGTGCCCACCTTCTGCATCTCAATCAGGTAACCGTCCACCCTTGCATCTCCCTCATCATCAGGAGCACTCCAAGCCAGCGACACGGAGGACTTGGTGGTATCGGTAATTCTCGGGTTCTGAGGACAGCCAGGTGGATCTGAGCAGGCAAGACAAGCATGTCAGTATTTCTAGCTGCTGCTTCAAAAGATATGAGTCTGTACTTGTTCTTTTAAGACTTTCGATGTCACCCACTGTAACTCACTGTAAAAATCTCATATATAAATAACACAGTTTTTTCAAAATTCACTTACCGATTGGATCTGTTGCCACTGCTGGTTTGGATGGCAGACTTGGTTTGCTCAGTCCTCTGGCATTGATGGCGGTGATTCTGTGTTCGTACTCCAGGCCCTCGATCAGTTCTGTCGACCTGTATCTGGTCATGGTGACAGGGTTCTTGTTGGCACGCACCCATCTGTCCGACCTGACTTCTTTACGCTCGATAATGTATCCAGAAACCTCAAGGCCGCCGTCTTCATCTGGCGGGTTCCAGGCCACGGTCATGCCATCACGAGAAACATCAAAGATGGTTGGACGGCCAGGAGGTCCAGACACATCTGTGGAGGAGGGGAAACATCTTACTATACTTCTGTTGACGTAATTCTGTCTATATAGTAATATCGGCTTTATGTGTAACCTTAAAAAAAGCCAGAAGTCTTACTGTTCAAGCTCCTGCAGATGACGATCTCAGACTGCAGGAACTCTCCAGTGCCGTAGCGATTAATGGCAGCTGCACGGAAGACATACTCATCTCCCTCAATCAGGTTCTCAAACTTGAAGGTTGGTCGGCTAACGGAGTCGCAGACAGGCACCCAGCCAGGTCTGTGAGCATCACGCTGCTCCACCACGTAGCCACTGATGGGAGCTCCACCATCTCTGACAGGAGGTTCCCAGCTGCAGGTGACGGTGGTGGCATCAATTTCATCAAACCTGATGGGTCCCTTTGGTTCATCAGGTTTAGCTGGTAAAAGGGAATTAACAGAATTAATGGTTACAGCCAACTTGATTGTTAATCAAATAATTGGCATTGATTGCCTGTAATATTGTCAATTTATAAATGAATCAACTTGACTTTATTGTAACCTGCTCTTGACAAGAACAGCAATAAATAATAAAACTAAAATAACAAATGAGGGATGGTTTCTTACAGAGGATGATGACCTTGATGACTTCTGTGATAACACCAATGGCATTCTTCACCTCCAGGGAGTAGTCACCAGTGTCGTCAATGGTGGTGTTAGACACGGTCAGTTTAGAGAACTTGCCAGTGCTCTTGATCTTGACACGGTCTGTGATTTTTATTTTATTATCGCTGAAGTACCAGGAGCAGATGGGAGGAGGCCTGCCGATTATGGGCAGGTCCAGCTCCAGAGTCTTGCCGGCCAGGATGTTGACAACCTTCTGAGGAATACTGGAGAAGTCCACTACAGGCATTACTGGAAAGGAAAAAGGGAGATACAAAAATCATATAACTATAGTTTACATGAACAGTTGGGAAATAGTTTGTGAACACAGCTGTGTTATACTAAATGTTACTGCTGGTCAGAAAATCTTCAATGTGTACTGATTTCTGGAGCAAAGAAAAGCAACCTCATGTTTTCCTTGATAAACATGTATTTGTAACTTTAACTCTTTCAAACCATTTACATGCTTTTGCCTGAAATATTTTAAAAACATGTTATGGTGGACTGCAGGAAGCGTTTTTGTGTCTCTTACCTCTCTGTTCCTGTACAGTGATGGCTGTAACAAGCTCTTTGGGCTCGCTGGCTCCTCTGCTGTTGATTGCTCTGATTCGGAACAAGTACTGCTCACTCTCATTCAGCTTCTCAATGGTGTGCTCGAAATCTGTGGTCTTCAGTGTGGCCACCTTCATCCACTTATCGGTGCCAAATTTGCAGGCTTCAATGACATAGCCTGTCAGTCTGCTGCCACCATCATGCTCGGGCTTCTCCCAGCCCAGGATGACAGTGCTCTTGGTGACGTCAATCACCTCCAGCTTGTGTGGCGGCAGAGGCACATCACAAACCAGGATGACGTCGGGAGTCTCGCAAGGCTCACCGATACCATAGATGTTCTCAGGGAGGACCCGGAAGTAGTACAACATGCCCTCCATCAGGCCATCGATCTTGTAGGATGTCTTACTGCACTTGGAGGTGACGGTCTTGTAGGCTCTCATGGAGGCCTCACGCCTCTCAAGGATGTAGTTGTTGACAGGAGCACCGCCATCCACGGTTGGGGCTTCCCAAGAGATGGTAACAGACTCCTTGGTCAGCTCTTTGATCTTTATTGGTCCAGTTGGTCCAGGAGTATCTAGCAATGCAAATACATTTTGTTAAAATATTTCCAAAAGCTACTGTATCACATAAAATCAATGGCAAAATAAATGTTCTAGTAATGTTCTGTTTTTAAAAATCCTAGTATTGCCCTATGTAATGTGTCATATTTCAAATCAAATCTCAGACATTTTCATCAACTTACCATAGACCTTGACCAGAATGTGGACTTCCTGTTTCCCGGCAGAGTTCTCGGCCACCAGCGTGTACTTGCCAGCATCGTAGCGGTTGACCTTATCAATGATGAGTGTAGTGGACGTATTGGTGACTTCAATAAATCCTCTGTTGTGGAGGTCAACACCAGGCTTAGTCCAAGTGAGGGCAGGAGTGGGTCGACCGGTGACTTTTATGAACAGGCGGAGGGAGCCACCAGCGCGCAGGCAGATGGTCTTCTTCAGGTCATCGTGGAGCTCAAAGTCAGGAGTTTCTGTTTGAGAGAAGGGGTAATTATTATATGGCTCGTAATGTTTGGGAATTTAAATTAGCATATTGTGAAAGACTTGCAAATAACATTTACTCTTTTGGAAGAAGAAACGTCATGACTGAAGCCAAATTTGAACCTGGTGTGCATGTTGATTTTTTATGTGAAAGTGATTGTTAATTTTTAATGTGAAGTTCCCTTTTTTTCATGTTTTAAAAAATATCATATGTAGCTTTCTTGCTGTAAAGCAATAAAAGGAACATCTCTCTAATGTCTCTTCTCTTTCTATAATAAATACATTGCTGTATTTGCAATCACTTAAAGCTTTTCCAGATTACTTACCAATTCTCTCCACTGGCTCAGTCTCAGCACATGGTTCACTGAAGTCTCCTGTACCGTTGATGTTGATGCCGGCCACTCTGAAGCAGTACTTCTTGCCTGCAGAAAGTCCAGTCACCACGTACTCTGTAGCACGCAGGGTCTTTTCGTGGGCCTTCTGCCATTCCTCTGCTCCAGCTTCCTGCATCTCCAGGATGTAGCCCATCACATCAGCTCCTCCGTCGTCCAAGGGGCGGGACCAGGCCAGGCTAATGCTGTCAGCGTGGGTGTCGGTGATACGAGGGATAGAAGGAGGAGCAGGAGTGCCTGAGAGGAGAGGAAACAGGAATGAAGATCAATAGATCTGTAAAGGATTTACTGATGTGTTAACGGACATGGTTACCCCTTCATTTCACATAATTTCACAAAAGACAGATCTAAAAAGATCAGATTTATACATTTAAGATCATCAGTCAGATCTTCCATTGCATTTAATGTTAGGCATTTAGACTTGAACAAACCGGACTTACATGTTGGCACTCTGCAGACAACATACAGAGAAACCTCGCTGGGTTCGCTCTCTCCAGCCTTGTTGATGGCTGTCACTCTGAACTGGTAGATGTTGCCTTCGGTCAAACCAGACACCTTCAGCGTGGTGTCTAGGTGAGCTCCGTCCCTGTTCACCTTCACCCAGCGGGCACTCTTTCTCTCCCGTCTCTCCACCAGGTAGTGGTTCAACGGGCTGCCGCCATCGCTCTCTGGCTTCAGCCACTCGATGGTGGCAAAGTCCTTTCCTGATGCCAGGATCTCTGGAGCACCAGGAGGAGTTGGCACAGCTGGAGTAAAGGAAAGGTAATTCAGTCTTAGAGGTTATGAAGATTTTATTTATTGTTAAATTTTATAGTTTGTGACCAGGGCTCTCAGGCAGATTTGTCTTGCTTTCATCTTACTGGGATCCTTGTTTTAAAATAAAAAAGTAGGATCTTTTTGGCCTCAGAGATTTTTGGGATATTATACTTTTTAAGCATTGTTTATTATTATTTCACAATGATCTGACTGTTGCACTTACTAAAAGTGTTTCTGGCAACCATGGGCTCTGACTGGAGATGGACTCCAGCTCCATACTTGTTGACTCCACGGACTCTGAATAGGTACTCTGTGTTCTTGAACAGCCTGGTGATGTTACAGGTCAGCTCCTTGCACTCGGCGTGCATGATGACCCAGTTGAGTCTGTTAGTGTCGCGCCTCTCCACAATGTAGTGGGAGACCTCATCTCCACCATCCTCAAGAGGAGGCTTCCAGCTCAGTGTGCACGACTCCTCTGTGATCTTGCTGATCTCAATGCTGCCTTCACATACTCCAGGGGTGTCTGGAAAAAACAGATGT
Organism: Siniperca chuatsi; assembly: GCF_020085105.1. Classification (NCBI taxonomy): domain Eukaryota; kingdom Metazoa; phylum Chordata; class Actinopteri; order Centrarchiformes; family Sinipercidae; genus Siniperca; species Siniperca chuatsi. The sequence continues at coordinate 29,170,739 of NC_058053.1, forward strand.
ACTCACTTTGGATAACCATGGCAAATTAATACTTTAAGTAATGCATAAAATTGCTTGAAATGCTTGAAACACAAAGCACTCTCACTTACCAAGCACTTTGACGTTGACCTCAGCAGTCTTGGTTCCGCTTACATTCCTGACCGTGAGGATGTACTTTCCTGTGTCATCTCGGTCACAGAACTTGATGATGGCCATGGCCCTGGTGGGGGTGTACTGCAGGTGGTACTTTTCACACAACTCCAGCTCCCTGTGGCCCTTGGACCAGGAAGCCTTGGGGTCAGGCCTGCCTCCCACTGCAGCATCTAGAACCAGATCCGAACCAGCTCTGACGGTCACAGTTTCGGACAGGAGTTTGCTATCCAGCTGGGCCTTTGGAGGCTCTGTGGGGTGGAAAAAGGGAACATTTATTGATAAGATATGACTTCTTTGCTGGGACTGTAATGTATGCACATTGAATTAAATCTACATCTAGAGGAAACAGGAGACAGTTTCACCTATTGGTCATAATTTTATTAAAGAATTGTTAAGGTCAGATGAGTGAAAGTGTGCTGTATTGGTGGTATTGTATCACGATCACAGATGCAGATCTTACCGAAGTCAGTCTTGCACTGCACAGAGCCGGTGGACTCTGAGGGCTTGCTGTAGACCTGGTTGGCATTCTTGCCGATGACTCTGAACTCATAGGGCTCTCCCTCTCCCAGGGCGGTAACAGTATAGAAAGTGTCTGTCACATTGGTGTAGTTACACTTGAGCCAGCGGCCCTCACCGGTCAAAGTGTACGGCTTGCGCTCGATGATATAACCCACAATGGGACTGCCACCATCATTCAGTGGAGCCGACCATTTTAGGGAGACTGTGGTTCTTGTAACATTTGTGACTTCTGGCTTACTTGGTGGATCTAAAAAACACATCAGTTTTGTCAGACATGTTGGAGCAATGGTGTATTAAGTAAAAGCCACTGGATAGTGCGATCCTAAACTGTGTTAAAACTCACCAACTGGGTTTTGAGCAATTGCTCCCTTGGAGGCCTCACTGGCTTTGCTCAGCCCAGCACTGTTCATGGCATAAACCCTGAACTGGTACTCTAAGCCTTCGACCAGACTCTCCACCTTGTAATAGCACTCAAAGCAAGGGATCTTGTTCTCCCTCACCCACAGGATATTGTTCCTCTCCTTCTTCTCAATCCAGTAGCCTGTCACCTTGCTTCCTCCATCATGATAGGGCTCCTCCCATTTCAAGGTCATTGTGTTAGCAGAGACATTGAAGACTGAAGGCCTTGTTGGTGGGCCAGGAGGTGCTGTGATTAAAAAATTAGATTTTGTTTTTGAGCATAGTCAACTAAATTCCAGCCTGATTCAATAGAAGACACATTTTTAGAGACATTAACAGTCTAAGAAATGCTTAAAAACTTATATCTGTTCTTTATTATTCATACGTTAAATTAGTGAATAAATTAGTTTATGGAGTAGTACTTACTGAAAGGATGTTCTGCGACAATAGTCTCAGACTCAGTGTGCTTACTGACACCAAATCTATTCTCGGCAGAGACCCTGAATGTGTACTGCATGTACTTGGTCAGGTGACTAACGTGGAGAGATGTGCGTTTTACACTGGAGTTGATCAGCTGCCAGGCGGTGGAGCCAGACTCACGCTTCTCCACGATGTAGTTGGTGATGTCAGTGCCACCATCATCCTCTGGTGGTTGCCAGTTAATGACGCAGGACTCAGAGGTGATGGATGAGATTTCAATGGGTCCGGTTGGAGGACTGGGTCTACCTATGACATTAACTTCAATAGCAAAGGTCCTGGTTCCTGCCACATTCTCCAGAGTCAGGTAGTATTTACCACCATCTCCTCTCATGGCCTCTTTGACTGAGATGCTGGTTCTGTCTTTAGTTACTTTAATGGCGACTCTGTCCGAGCTCTTCAGCCTCATCTCCTCCAGCTTCCAGGTGACCTTAGGAGCAGGTCTACCACTGATGGGAACATCAATGGTGAAAGTACTGCCAGACCTGCTTGTGATGAGCTGGTTGGTGATCTCACTGAGGTCAGCAGCAGGTTCAATGTGAGGCTCTTTGACCAGTGCAGGAGCCAGAGTTTCCCTGGGTTTGCTGTAGCCAGCTTCATTCTTAGCCTTCACACGGAAATCATACTCATCGCCCTTGTTGAGCTTTTCAACCATATAGGTGAGATTCTTGGTGTTGCCAACCACTACCCATTTGTCTGTACCCTTTGGCTTAGCCTCAATGACATAACATTGGATACGGCTACCGCCATCATGGTCTGGTTTCAGCCAGCCTAGTGACACAGAGTTGTCTGTGGTGTCCAGGATGTCCATTCTCTTTGGAGATGCTGGCTCTGCAGTGGCCATGACAGGCTCAGTCAGCTCAAACGCCTCACCTATACCGTGCTGGTTCTCGGCAGAGACTCTGAAGAAGTATGGCACTCCTTCCAGCAGGTCCTGGATCTTCAGGATATGCTGCGTGCACTTGCCACCAGACTGCTGCCAAGTGCGGCGGCTGGCCTCACGTCTCTCAACAACATAGTGATGGATTCGGGCTCCACCGTCATTGAGAGGAGGCTCCCAGATAAGTGTGACAGAGCCTCTGGAAACCTCCTTGAAGGCAACAGCCTGAGGAGGTCCAGGAGTGTCTATCACCTTTACAGTGAATGTAATGGCCTTGCTGCCACTAGCGTTCTCCAGGTTAACAGTGTATTTGCCTGTATCATTTCTCGAGCAGTTTTCAATACTTAGAGAACTGTAGTCGTCTGTAGTTGTGATCTCTGACATGACACCCAGCTCTCCTTCTTCCTTCACCCAGGTTGCAGTGGGAATTGGCTTTCCTCTGAAATAAATGCCCAGGCACACTGAACCTCCAGCCTTGACAATGTGTGTCTGCTTGAAGGTGGCGTCAATATCCACCTGTGGTGGTGTTAGCCTATCTACAGCCTGAGCAGGCTCTGGAGTCTCTTTGTCCTCGCCTCTACCCATGTGATTGACAGCTGCGACCCGGAACTTGTACTCAGCTCCTGTCTGTAGACTCATCACCACATAATTTGTTTCTGCCACCAGCTGCTCATTTACTCTTTTCCATTCTGTCTCTTCTCCCTTCACCATCTCAATAATGTAGCCCAGGATCTCCATGCCTCCATCGTCCACAGGCTTGGTCCATTCCAGGCTGATGGAGGTGTTGGTGGAGTCAGACACACAGATCACAGATGGAGCACAAGGAATATCCTTTGGCTCGGCAGCCTTGATAGGCATAGAGATATTGCTAGGAGTTCCAACACCAGCGTCATTCACGGCCATCACACGGAACTCATATTCCATATCCTCTGTCAGGTGGAGCACCTTGTGAGCACATTCGATGATAGGCTTCTTGGTAATCACCTTGTAGAACCGAACAGTCTTCTTTTCTCGTTTCTCCAGGATGTAATACTGAATGGGGTTTCCACCATCAGATGTTGGAGGAGTCCAGGACAGAGTGATGCTTTCTCCTGTCACCTCAGTAGCGTCAGGAGTGCCTGGAGCATCAGGAGTAGCTGAGGGAAACAATTTTGTTAGATGAGTGCAATGTCTGCATTGACCAAATATAGAAAACATATAGAAAGCAAAAATTTCTGTCTGAAATATTAAATGAAAAAAGGCTTTCCAACTTTCACTTACTGTATTGCAGCTGTGGAATGATGGGGCTGGATTCTAAAGGTCGGCCAACTCCAAACTTGTTAACAGCAGAGACCCTGAACTGGTACTCATTGGTCTTGATGAGCTTGGTTGCATTGAAAGTGCACTCCTTACATTCATCAGACACTAAGGCCCAGGAGATCTTGGAGGTCTCGCGCTTCTCAATGACGTAATGTGAAATTTCGGAGCAGCCGTCATTCTCTGGTGGGTTCCAAGACAGAGTGCACTTGCCCTCTGAGATGTGGCTGAAAGTGATGGGTCCTACTGGCTCTCCAGGTGTGTCTGCAACACGTAGGTGTGTGAGATTGAAGTTAGAGCATACATTTATAAATACAGTGGTGTAAACAAGTACATTGTAATATAAACATAAAAATGTAAAAACTGCATACCTTGCACTTGAACAAGGATGTTCTCCTTCTTGCTTCCAGATCCGTTGGTAGCCTCCACAGTGAAGAGGCCACGGTGTGTACGATCAGCGTCCCTTACAAACAGGGTGCTGGATCCAGCTACATTGATAATGTCCATCATCTTTTTGGTAACCTCCACACCGTCTCTGTACCAGACGACCTTGGGAACAGGGCGACCTGTGATGGTCACCTTCAGCCTGATGTTGTCTCCTGCCTTGACCGTCAAACCCTCGAAGTACTCTGGGCCAAACTCAATATTTGGAGAAGCTAGTTTAGAGGAAAAGAGAATGCATTAGTTTACAGTATGTAGTTTTAAAACACTGAGCTTAATAATAATAATGACAGCTTTATTTGTATAGCACTTTTCAATACAGGTAAAGTGCTTAACAACAATCAACATAAAACACAAATAAATCAAAATAAAATAAAATGTAAAAATACGCACCACACGATAAAAGCCTTTTTTAAAATAAAAATGTGTCTTAAGTGATATAAAACAGAGGGCTGACTCTGCAAGCCTTAAAACTTACTTAATGTTACTGAATGGCAATGAAATCAGTGTTCTTCATAATTTACTCATCAGTCCTGAAGTTCAAACTAATATTACAATCACAAGCCCCCTTCTCTACCCTCTACCATTACTCACCGTTCTCACTTCTGACCACAATCAAGCCAGAGGAGTTGGAGGGAGGGCTAACGACACCAATGGCATTTCTGGCAATCACTCTGAACTCGTAGCGTTCATTTGTTGCCAACCCAGTGACAGCATACTGGCAGTCATGTACATCAGTCAAGTTGGCCTTGAACCAGCGACCATGTCCTTGGCGTTTCTCAATGTTGTAGCTGGTAATCTTGCTACCACCATCACGTTTGGGTGCATCCCATTTCAGTGTCACTGAATCACTTGTCACATCAGTGTAGTCTGGCTGGCCAGGAGGATCTGAAAGACATGGGATGCATCTTTTAACTTATTTTTGTTTGACCAAACCACTTAAGTGGTTTCATTCTAACTACATGTTAGTCAGGTTTTAGAGCAGAAATTATTTTACTAAACTTATTATAGTTCCAATAGGATGTATGTAAGTGTAACAAGGAAACAGAATAATGAAATCGTCTGAATCAGCACTCACCAACAGGACTGACAGCCATGGTTTGCTTGCTCTCATCACTCATTCGACTAAAGCCAGCATCATTCTGGGCGTAGACTCTGAAGGAGTACTCGAGGCCTTCAATGAGTCCCAAGATCCTGTATTCAGTTTTTTTGATCAGCATAGTGTTCACCTTTTGCCACATGATGCTGTTCTTTTCCTTTTTCTCCACATGGAAACCCTGGATGGGGGTACCACCGTCATAGATGGGCTTCTCCCACTGGATGGTCATGCCATCATTGGTGACATTGTACACAACAGGCTTGCCCGGTGGGCCTGGAGGCCTGAACTGGTGCTTGGCAATGACCATCTGTGAGACCAGAGGCTCACTGACACCGTATCTGTTCTCAGCACAAACTCTGAACTGGTACTGAACAGCCTTGATCAGGTTGGGGACCTTGAACTGAGTGCCCTGTACACTGGAGCAGGCCATCTTCCAGTTAGGCTGAGAGGTGTCACGCTTCTCTACACTGTAGCATGTGATGTCTCCACCGCCATCGTCGTTAGGTTCATCCCAGGAGATCATGATGCTCTCAGCTCTCACTTCATCCAGGCGGATGGGTCCAACAGGCTTTGATGGTGGTCCAAGTGTGATGACATGGATGTGGAAGGATCTCCTGTTGACCTTATTGTCAAGGGTCAAGGTGTATTTACCCTCATTCTCCTTCTTCACATTCTTAATCATTAGAGTGGCTTTGTTTTCTGTCTTCTTGAAGCGGACTTGTTCACTCTCCTTCAGAGGCAGGTTGTCCTTCAGCCACAGAACAGAAGGTTTGGGTTTACCTTTGTATGGCAGCTCAATGTGCACATTGTGACCCAAGCGAACACTTATGCTGCCATCTGGGTACTCTGCAAGGCTTGCCTCTGGTGTTATAATGTAGTCAATGACCTTGATAGGCCCAATCTCAACAAAGTCGCCCTGTCCCTTCTCATTCCTGGCGGCAACTCTGAAGAACACGTCTGAGTGCTCCTTGAGTTTCTTGACCTCAAACTCACACTGTCTGCTGGTTCCTCCCAATGACCATTCCTCATCCTTGAGCTTCTTCTCAATGATGTAGTCAGAGATGATGCTGCCACCATCATAATCAGGCTTCAGCCACTGCAGAGTGACAGAAGTCTTTGATGAATCCTTCATAGAGACCTCCTTGACTAGTCCTGGAGTCTCTGTAGCCTTCACAGGCTCAAGTGTTTCACATGGATCACCAACACCATTCTCATTCTCTGCTAACACACGGAAGAAGAATGATGTCTTCTCAGAGAGATCTTCGATGGTGTATGTTGTGTCTATGCATTTGCTTGTCACTGCAGAGTAGGATCTCTTGGAGGAGTCCCTCTTCTCAACAATGTAGTTTGTGATCTCAGCACCGCCGTCGAGGAGTGGAGGCTCCCAGCAGAGTGCTACCTTTCCACGGGTCACGTCCTTCAGGACCAGATTCCTGCACTGAGCTGGAGTATCCTGGACCTTTACAGACAGGGTCAGTGTTTTGGGCTCTCCCACACCATTCTCTATCTTTACTGTATACTTTCCAGTGTCAAGCCTGGTCACCTCACGCATAACAAGGACTGTGGTAGTATCTGAGCCGTGGAACTCATATTTGGGGTTGCGATCGATGCATTTGTCTCCCTTGCTCCAGGAAGCAGTAGGAGCAGGTCTGCCCTTCAGAGGAACAGACAGCTCCACATCCTTGCCAGCCTTCACAATGTAGTGAGTTCTCATGGCCACATCTGAGTCAATCTGGGCCTCCTCTGTGAAAATCATGAAAAATATTATATATAGGTCACACAGGGACTGCTATATGTGAGCACCATAAGAATAAAACAAGACATACATGTTGTAAACTGAACACACTTTACATTTTCAATATCAGTGATTCATTTACCCAGTATATCCTTAGCCTGCACAGGCTCAGTCATCTCCAGAGGCTCTCCACGGCCAGCACAATTGACAGCAGAGACTCTGAAGAAGTAATTGACATCGGGTTTTAAGTCGTGAACTGTGTACTCTGTTGTCTTGACCTCTCCTTTGGAGGTAATCATAGCCCATTCTTTCTCTCCCTCAATAAGCTTCTCCACCATGTAGCTGGTGACCTCACTGCCTCCATCCCATTCTGGCTTGGACCAGCCCAAGGTGATGGATGTCTTGGTGGAGTCCACCACCTTCAGCTTGCAAGGCTCATATGGTGGATCTGTAAGTAAAATGTATTTGTTAGGTGGGGGTGTACATTCATCTTGTTTTTCTTGGAAATGTGTGAATGTTAGACCACTTACCAACTGGATCAGCAGCCTTGTAGTAGTCTGATGCATCAGAGAATGGTCCCTCCCCTGCCTTGTTAATGGCACAGACACGATATTGGTACTCGTTTCCTTCTGTCAGATGGTAGACAGTCTGTTTGATGTCAGTGATAGGGTCTTTGTAAACTCTGATCCAGCGCAAGCTCTTCTTGTCGCGTCTCTCCAGGTAGAAGCCCGTCACGGTGCTTCCTCCGTCAACACCTGGTTTGTCCCATTCTACCACCATGGTGGACTTGGTGATGGTATTCACCTCAGGAGTATGAGGCTGCCCAGGAGTTACTATAGAAATGCATAACAAACACGTTAAGAAAATGCAAATAACAGTAATAACAATCTTGATAAAACATTTTCCAAATTTTTTTCTCATGAAAGCAAAGAATATAAAGACAAGGGATACTTGCTGCACAGTAATTATTAGGTGTGAAAACTCAAAGAAATACACAAATGTAGAAGCTCAATCATAAAATCTGCTTTGACTGATTCACATTAATTATCATATTTTCAGCGCTCAATAGCCCAAAACTTACCAAAGGCATTCTTAGCAATGACAGGCTCTGACTCCAGTGGCTCACCAACTCCGTACTTATTAACACCCATTACGCGGAACACATACTCATTTCCGCGCACCAGCTTGCCAACGGAGACATGTGTCTGCTCGTGCTTGTCTGAAACTGTGGACCAGACCACTCGGCTGGTTTCGCGCTTCTCAACTATATAGTGGGTCACTTTGAAACCTCCCTGGTCAGACTCAGGCACAGGCTCCCAGCTGAAGATGATCTTGTCTGCTGTGATGGAGTTGAAGTTAATGATGCCAGCTGGGGGTCCAGGTTTGTCTAAGGGGAGGGGAAAAAAGGAAGAGCATGTGAAAATTAAATACAGGAATGATGGAAGACTGTATTAAATAATGTATCTCAATTCAAATTGATTAGGAATTGAGGATTATGGACATATGGAAGGATGAGGCAAGAATTTCTAAATACCTAGGATTTCAATCCTGATGGTAGCAGATGCTGAGCCCAGAACATTCTTGATCTTGACCTCATATGAGCCTGTGTGAAGGCGAGCTGCATCCTTGATCAGAACAGCAGAAGAGTCAGTTGTGTTTTCAACAGACATGGTAGAGGTTGCTACCAGCTCTTTTCCATCCTTAAGCCACTCAATCGTTGGCAGAGGCTTGGCAATGATTCCGACTCTAAGCTTAACTGAACCTCCAGCCTTGTACTGAACCACATCCAGATACTCTGGAGGAAGGTCAATGGCTGGGGCACCTGTAGGACACAAGATATTAATATAAGTAAGCTATAAATAAATCCAGTAAAAGTAAACAAGACATTTAACCACAGATATAAATCAAAAACTCACCACATGCGTCGACACAAGTCACTGGGCCAGCAATGAAAGATGGGTTGCTGACAGACCCAACAGCATTCTTGGCGTACACTCTAAATTCATATGACTCATCCTGGTTCAGTCCAGACACAGTGAAGCCCAGTTCAATGATGTTTGTGAAGTTGGCCTTCACCCATCTGCCATTGGGAGCTTCCCTCCTCTCCACACTGTAGCCGGTAATCTTGCTGCCACCATCGTATGGAGGCCTCTGCCAGCCCAGGCTGACTGAGTTCTTGGTGACCTCTGTGATACGGACATTTGCTGGGGGCTCTGTAATATTAAAGTGAGAAAGATTTTAATGAAACAACAGTAAAGAGGTTTTTAGTGTATGGTCTTAGATTATTTAAGGCTGTGGGTCCCCTTAAAACTGGAAATAATTAGAAACACTTACCGCAGGCATCAATAGCAAGCACCTCTTCAGAGGTCTTGCTCATTTTTCCAATACCGGCAGCATTTTCAGCTGCCACCTTGAATTCATAGATGAGGCCAGGGCAGATGTTTGTGACTCGCCACTGGTTTCCTGAGATTGCTGTTTTATTGACCTTCTGCCAGAGGATGCTACTCCTCTCCTTCATCTGGAGATGATACCCAATCACAGGGTTTCCACCATCATTGACTGGCTCATTCCAGCAGACTGTCAGGCTCTCTCTAGATACAAAGCCGAGCCATGGTGTGGATGGAGGTCCAGGAATGGCTGTAATGGACAGCATTCATGTTAGTGTTCCGAAGGACTCATAATCCATAACACAAAAGTTGTCACAGGAAGATTATTTTTCCTCCACATACTATATCAGTTTGTAATCAACAAAAAATAAGATCAAGTCATCAAAGCTACACATATTTTTGCCTTCTTGTATTCAAGTGTATTGACTTACTGTATGGAAGCTTTATCATGACTGGCTTGCTGTCAATGTGGTCGCTGACACCGTAGCGATTCTCAGCCTTGATTCTGAACTGATACTCCTCTCCCTTGGTCAGCTTAGTCACCTTGATTGAGCTTCTGGCAATGCTAGTTGACACCTCTGCCCAGGAAGGAGTGCTGGTTTCACGTCTCAGAACAATGTAGTTGTTAACAGGACTGCCACCATCATACTCTGGAGGAGCCCATTTCAGACATACTGTGGTCTCTCCGACCTCTCCAATCTCAACTGGACCAACGGGAGGTCCGGGTCTGTCTAGCACAATGAAGATAATGAAGATCTTGGTGGTACCTCCCACATTTGAGGCGGTGACTTCATATTTGCCAGCGTCACTTGAAATGCTCTCATTTAGGGTGATGATTAAACTGTCTGGAGTTACTTCTGTTAACAGCCTCTTGGATCCCTTGATGACAATATTGTTCTTGGACATGGTAACCTTAGGCATGGGCCTGCCGGTGAGAGGAATCTCAAAGGTTAGGTTGGATCCTGCTCTCACATAAACTGTATTCTTGGGGTAGTTCTTCAGGTCAAACTCTGGAGCCTCTGTTGAAAAAATAAGACAGGAATGTGATAAGTCACCTTAAAACTAGTAACCCCATCAAATTGCATTTTCCACAAATTACATGGCTTTTCAAAAAGAATGGAATGGAAATACGGCATTTCAAGTCATTATTTTACACTATGTATTATCTTAAATTTTTTAAAAAATAAATCCATCCTTAAAATATATAAAATTATATTATTTATGCATGGCATCCTGTTTTCTAGGGACAATAAAAAAACACTATGAATAAAAACTAATATCAAAATGTAGTAGTAAAGCTAGAGATAATACCTTGTATTTCCTTGACAATAACGGGTACGATCATCTCCTTTGGTTCACTGAGTCCAGCATGGTTCTCAGCACGGACTCTGAAGAAGTACTCAGCACCCTCCCTCAGGCTCTTGATGGTGTGGGTCATGGTCCTCACAGTGGCACACTTCACCCACTTGGTCTGTCCCTTCTCCATGGCATCAATAAGGTAACCAGTGACTCTGCTACCGCCATCGTATTCTGGTCTTGTCCAGGCAATCGTAATGCTGTCCTTGGTAACATTTGCAACTCCAAGTTTCATGGGTGGACTTGGTACCTCTGTAACAGACAGGACATTTACACTAAGCACATTTTGTCAAAATGATAAAGGCTGAATAAAATCAACTTAACAGCTATTACATTTACCTGTAATCTTTGTTCCAGCCTTGGCTTCCTGAGGGACACCCACTCCATACTCATTTTCTCCAATAACTCTAAAGTAATAGATGGCTCCTTCCTGCAAGTCTTCCAACTTGTAAGTGAGTGCGTGACAGTTGCTGGTCACAGACACCCAGGCCTTCTTACTGGCCTCACGTTTTTCAACATGATAGGCCTTCACTGCATCACCACCATCATTCTCCGGAGCTTCCCAAGTGAGGGTTGCAGAATCCTTGGTCACTGCTGAAACTATAACATTGACAGGGGGTCCAGGAGAGTCGAGCACCTTGACAACCATGGGCAATGTTGATTTTCCCAATGGTGACTCAATTGAAACACAGTACTCTCCTGAATCATTTCTAGTTGACTTCTCAATGGTCAGTGAAGTGCTGGATTCTGTTGATTCAATGGTTCCTCTGACCTTTAGATCAACGCCCTCCTTGGCCCATGCCACTGATGGCACGGGTTTGCCCTTGAATGGTACATTGAGAGTAAATGCTGTGCCATGCTTAACAATAAGTACTTTACGCAACTCAATGTCAACATCAAATGATGGCTCTGCAGTCCTGTCCATTGCTGCAGCTGCATCTGAACAGGGGCTACGCACACTGCTGCCAATTTTGTTTATTGCCTTGACACAGAATTCATATTCTGCATCTGTCTTTAGTCCAGTGATTGTGAACTCTAAGCTTTTGGTAAGAGGGATAGCCTCAACCCATCTTGCTAGTTCTTCAGGTGATTCAGGTACCTCCTCTTCCTCCTCTTCATATTCTTCCTCTTCTTCCTCAACCTTTGGCTCTGGTTTGTGTATGTAGTCTCTGTATTCTACACTGTATCCAAGGATGGGAGCACCACCATCATCTGTTGGTGGTTTCCAGACAATGGACACACTGTCCTTGGTTGAACTGACAATCTTTGGCTTGGTTGGGCGAGAAGCAACAACCAGAGGATCTGCTGCTCTGAATGATGCAGACTGCTCACTTGGAGGACTCAGACCAGCAGCATTTTCAGCATAGACTCTGAAGTCATACTCACAACCCTTGCGCAGTTTGGTTGCTATTGTGGTACATTCAACAACTGGATGTTTGTTCACACGGATCCAGTGCATACCTGTCTTCTCACGGCGCTCAATCACATATCCAGTGATTGGGCTGCCTCCATCACTAGCTGGCTTGCACCAAGTGAGGGTCATTGAATCTCCAGTTATGGTAGTGACATCAACACTAGTTGGAGCAGTGGCAAAAGTGTATGGATCTGTAATCTTTACAGCATCACTCTCCAGAGCCTCACCAAGTCCATGCTTATTTACAGCCAAAACCCTGAAGATATATTCGTTGCCCTTGAGCAGTCCTTTGACTTTGAAGTATGTTTTTGTGACGTCTCCCTTCACCATTGTCCATGCCAAGCGACTGGTCTCACGCTTCTCAATAAGGTAATGCGTGATGTCAGCACCACCGGTCTCCTGAGGAGGACCCCATGACAGAGTGCACGCCTCAGCTGTGAGACCTGTGATCTGCAGAGGTCCTGCTGAGGGTCCTGGCTTATCTAGAATCACACAGTTTATTGGCATGGTAACAGTTCCGGTAATATTCTGTAGAGTCAAGGCATACTGTCCAGAATCTCTTCTGATGCAATCCTTCACAATGACAGAAGTGCTGGTTTCTGTTGAAACAATCTGGATTCTGGCTCTCAGCTCAATATCTTTGCCATCCTTGGTCCAGGAAATGACAGGGGCAGGACGTCCAGCAAGGTCAGCATTAATCTTCAGAGTTTCTCCTGCTTTCACAAACACTGTCTCTCTGAACTTGACATCCATCATGATGCGTGGTGGATCCACATCATCCTTTACAGTGATTGGGCCGGTGTTGTAAGATGGTTCACTGAACAATCCAGCTGCATTCTTAGCAATGACGCGGAAGTCATACTGGCTGTTCTCTGTAAGGCTTGTCACATCATAATGGGTCTCAGGCACATTGGTGAAGTTGCACCTTGTCCAGCGTCCTTCAGGAAGGTCTCTGCGTTCAATGATGTAGCCAGAAACCTTGGCTCCACCATCATACTCTGGTTTATTCCAAGACAAGGAGACAGAGGTTCTGGTAACAGCAGTGACCACAGGTGTGCCTGGAGGGTCACATGGATCTCTGGCTGCTACACCTTCACAGGCCTTGCTGCATTTACCGATACCAGCAATATTTTCAGCATAGACACGGTATTCATACGTCATGCCCTCTTCAATTCCATTGACTTTGTATTCTGTATCTTTGATCATTCCTCTGTTCATCTTTGTCCACATAATGCTAGAACGCTCCTTCCTCTCCAGATGGTAGCCCACAACAGGACTACCACCATCATTGACTGGCTCATTCCATGTCACCAACATGTAAGATTTTGTGGCCAACTTCACTATAGGCGTTGAAGGAGGTCCAGGTTGTTTGAAGTTATACTGAGCAGTGATTCCAGGTGAATCCAGATATGTACTCTTTCCATAACGGTTGACTGCATAGATGCGGAATTGGTACTCTGCTCCATGTGTCAGACGGCCAGCCTTGAAAGATGTTCTGGCAACATTACTTGCTACCATCTGCCATTCTTGTGTGTTTGTGTCTCTCTTCTCCACAATATAGTTACTGATGGAGCAGCCACCATCATAATCTGGTGGAGACCAGGACAGTGTAATGCTGTCTGAGGTCACAGCATCCACACTGATACCTTTAGGTGGGCCTGGTTTATCGAGTACAACAACTCCAATATTTGCTGTGGCAGTTCCTGCTGTGTTCGCCAGGGTGATCTCATACTTGCCAACATGTTCTCTACTAGCCTCTTTGATGATAATTTTGGAAGAGGTTGCATTGGTTAAGATGGTCACTGATGATGTTTGCTTCAAAGGAAGGCCATCCTTCTTCCAGGATACAACAGGTTTTGGCCTGCCTCTTACTGGAACCTCAAGAGTGAGGTCATCTCCAGCCTTCACACTGTATGTGGTAAACTGTAAGTTGATAGATGGTTCAACTGCAACATCCTTTGCAACCACAGGCAAGCCAAGATCCTTTGGCTCACTCTTTCCCTTCTCATTGATTGCAACAACTCTGAATAAATAGGCTTCATTAGGAGTCAGATTAGGAATAGTTGCTTCAGGCACCTTGACTGTGCATGCTGTGCCCCATTTGTCTCCACTTTTAGGCTTAAATTCTACATTGTAGCACATTACTTTGCTTCCACCATCATGAGCAGGTTTGTCCCATGCCAGTGACACGCTGGTCTTTGTCAAATCTACAAGAGTAACCTTACTTGGTGGCAGAGGTACCTCAGACACTTTGACTTCTTTGGTTTCAACCATCTGTCCTTGGCCATATTCATTAACAGCACAGACTCTGAAGTAGTAAATACCACCCTCAGGCAGCTCTTCGATCTTGAATGAGTTGGCCGTGCAGTTGCTGGTGACAGTAGTATAGGCCTTCCTGACAGACTCTCTCTTCTCTACAATGTAGTTTGTGATTTTAGAACCACCATCAGTAAGTGGGGTATCCCAGGCAAGAGTCACTGAATCCTTCTTGAGTTCCTTCACAGCAAAGTTTTGTGGTGTACTTGGTGTATCCAAAATCCTCACTGCAACAATAGCAGATTTTGCACCACTGCTGTTCTCCAGTGTTAGTGAGTATTTGCCACTGTCAAAACGGTTAACATTATCAATGACAAGCATGGTGTATGAACTGGTGGTGTCAATTGCAGCACGCTCTGTGAGAGTACCCTCAACCTTCTCCCATTTCACAGCAGGTTCAGGCCTTCCTCTGATGGTGACAAACAGGCGCAGAGTTCCACCAGCACGGACAGATACCACCTTTCTGAGATCAGCATCCAGCTCGATCTCTGGTGCTTCTACCCTGTCAGAAGTAACCACAGTGCCGTGGACATTAGCAGCTTCCCCAACTCCCTCAGAGTTGATAGCACAGACACGGAACTGGTACTCTCCACCCTCCTTCAGGTCTGTGATAGTGAGTTTAGTGGCTTGAATGCCAGTTGGTGGAGTGCACATGATCCATTCTTTTTCAACTGGTGCCTCTACTGCTGGTGCTACTTCTGCCTCCTCTGTTGATTCAGGCACTGGTGTATACTCCCTCATTTCAACAATATAGCCCTTGATGTAAGCACCACCATCAAAGCCAGGTTTTCCCCAGGACAGAGACACAGAAGACTTTGTGTAGTCTGTCACCTTAGGATGGTGTGGAGGTCCAGGTGGTGTTGTGGCATCACATGCTCTGTAGAATAGGGACAGTTCACTGAGGTCTCCTATTCCAGCCTCATTCTCAGCAGCAACACGGAACTCATAGAAGTGGTCTGTCATCAGACCTGTGATCTTGAAATGGGTGTCTGTCAGCTTTTGTCTGTTGCATTTTGTCCACCTTACACTATCTTTGTCACGTTTTTCAAGGTGGTAGCCTTCTATGTCAGCTCCACCAGTCTGTTCTGGAGTGGCCCATGACAGAACCATAGAGTCCTTTGTGATCTGACTTGCTTCTGGAGTTCCAGGAGCACTAGGTGGCTTGTAAGGATTGCGTGCAATGATGGGTTCACACTCGAGATAATCGCCAACACCATATTTGTTGACTGCTCTGACTCTGAAAATGTATTCATTTCCATGGAGCAAATTTGTTAGTTTATAGTACAGACCCTTGATATTTGGTGCAGCCACTGTCCAGGACAACCTGCTAGTCTCTCTCTTCTCCAAGACATAGTGAGTGATACTAGCACCACCATCCAGAGTTGGCTCAGACCAGGCAAGGATGCACCTGTCAGCCATGATTCCTGTCACCTTCATGGGTCCAGTGGGTGGACCTGGTTTATCAAGGACTTTGACAGTAATAGGGAAGGTTTTTGTACCACCCAGATTTTTGAGGACAAGGTCATAGTGGCCACCATCAAGCTTGGTCACATCCTTGATGGTTATGGCTGCACGTTTCTGTGTAGTTTTCACTTCAATGCGCAGAGCTTTGTTCATTTCCTTGCCTTCTTTCAGCCAGACAACATCAGGAATTGGTTTTCCATAGATGTCTGCATCAAGAAGCAAGTGTTCTCCAGCACTGACAACAATAACATCCTTGTATTTGGGATCCATTGAGGCTCTTGGTGGTTCAATTTCATCAGTAGCAGTAATAGGTCCAGAGCTGTCAGATGCCTGGCTGAAGACTCCGGCTGCATTTCTTGCAATAACTCTAAATTCATATTGCTCATTCTCTGTTAGACCAGTGACGGTATACTCAGTCTCAATTATATTAGTGAAGTTAGCTCTTACCCAGCGCCCTTCAGGGGAGGAGAGATCTTTCCTTTCCACAATATATCCATTCACTTTGCTGCCACCATCATACTGAGGCTTGGTCCACTGAATCTTGATTAGGTTCTTAGCAATAGATACAGCTTCAGGAGAACCAGGAGGGTCACATGGGTCACGAGCAACAAAGGACTCAGACACTTTACTGCATCTGCCAATGCCAACAATATTTTCAGCGTAGACTCTGAATTCATATCCAATACCCTCCTCAAGATTGCAGATCTTGAACTGAGTATCAGTGATGAGAGTCTTGTTCAGTTTGTTCCACAGGATGCTGTTTCTCTCTTTGCTTTCCAGATGGTAACCAGTAACTGTACTTCCACCATCATTGACTGGCTCATTCCATTCAATGATCATCATTTCCTTTGTTGCAGATTTCACATATGGAGTTCCTGGAGGCCCTGGTGGTTTGTATGGATATTGCACAACAATGGCCTTGGAGTCCAGAGGCACACCCTTTCCATATCTGTTTTCAGCTATGATTCTGAACTGGTATTCAGCACCAGTCTTCAGCTTGGTGACCTTGAAAGCTGTTCTAGCAAGCTGTGTGGTGACTGACTGCCATGTTGTGGTAGTGGTGTCTCTCTTCTCCACTATATAGTTCTTTATCTGGCATCCACCCTTGTACTGCGGAGGCTCCCAGGAGAGATGGACAAAGGTGTTGCTTACTTCAACAACCTTGACTGGACCTGTCGGTGGACCAGGCTTGTCAAGGATAATGACAGCCACATCCTCAGTGATTGTGCCAGCAGTATTAGTTGCTGTAATGGAATATTTGCCAAAGTCCTCCTTGCATGCCTCAGTAATTTGAATGCCAGTTGTTGTTGGCGTGTTTACCACGTTGACTCTGGATGTTACCTTCAAAGGCTCACCATCCCTGGTCCATGTGACTTTAGGTTTGGGCCTGCCAAGCACAGGGAAGTCCAACTTCAGATCTTTTCCAGCTAATACACTGTAAGTGTTGAATTGCATCTTAATGCTTGGCTCTATGGTCATGTCATTGGCAACAACGGGTGCAGCAAGTGCCTTTGGCTCACTCTTTCCCTTCTCATTGTAAGCAATGATACGAAATAGATATTCTGTTCCAGCGGTGAGGCCTGTGACAGTGCCCTCACATGTCTTTGTATTTACTGCAATTCCCCACTTATCTGTACCCTTAGGTTGCATTTCTATTAGGTAGCCACCAATTCTACTGCCTCCATCATGCCCAGGTTTCTCCCAGGCCAGTGAGGCACTGGCCTTGGTGACATCAGTGAGGGAGACTTTTCCTACAGGCAGCGGTACCTCAGAGGCCTTGGAAGCCGTCTTTGTTTCAACAGCCTGGCCGATTCCATATTCATTCTCAGCCATGACTCTGAAGTAGTACATAGCGCCTTCAATCAAGTTCTCAACTTTGAATGTTGTCTTGGTGCATTTTGTGGACACATTTGCATATGCCTTTCTGATTGATTCACGTTTGTCAATGACATAGTTTTTGATTTTGGAACCTCCATCAATCAGTGGGGAATCCCATACAAGAGTGATAGAGTCCTTTTTGACTTCTTTAACCACAAGGTTCTGTGGGGACCCAGGTGTATCCAGGACTTTAACAGCAACAAACTCAGACACAGAGCCACTGCTGTTTGTCAGGCTCAGGGTGTATTTTCCTGAGTCACTCCTGTCACATGAGTCAATGGACAGCTCAGTAAAGTTGAGAGCTTTCTCAACCACTGTCTTTTCAGTCAGGTCTCCCTCATCCTTAGTCCACTTAATCTCAGGTGTTGGTCTGCCCTTGAATGGAATATGGATTCTAACAGATCCACCAGCTTTCACAGTGATGCCCTTCCTCAGCTCAGAGTCAAGATGGATCTGTGGTGGGTCCACCCTTTCCTCTGGCTTAGCTGTTCCAGAGAGAGCTGCTGATTCGCCAACTCCCAATTTATTCAGAGCACACACCTGGATCTTGTACTCCTGACCCTCAGTAAGTTTGGTAATTTCATATTTGTTGACACGCAGGCCAGTGGGGGGAGTAACCATGGTCCATTCCTCCTCCTCAGCCTTGCAGACTTCAACAATGTATCCTTGAATGGCGGTGCCACCATCAGACAGAGGCTTACCCCATGACACTGTAATAGAACTCTTTGTGGAGTCAATCACATTTACATATGCTGGGGCACCAGGTTTGTACTTGGGATCACAGGCCTTGTAGTATGAACTTTGAAGGCTTGGTTCTCCCACTCCAACTACATTCTCAGCAGCCACTCTGAACTCATATTCATGGCCGGTGGTTAGACCTGTAACTCTAAAGGAGAGGTCAGTGACCTTCTGTCTGTTGCATCTGGTCCATTTGATTCCAGTTCTGTCCTTCTTTTCAATGATGTAATTAGTAATCTCACTGCCGCCATCAGTCTCAGGGGCAGACCAAGTGATAGTCATACCATCATGGGCAATATTGGATACATCCTCAATGTGAGGTGGACCAGGAGGAACAAATGGAGTTTTCATAATCACTCCACCAGACTCCAGTGGCTCACTGACACCATAACTGTTAACTGCCATGACACGGAACATATATTCATTGCCTTCCAGTAATTTGGTGACTTTGTAGCATGTGGTGTCACAGCTGTTAGAAACAACAGTCCAAGCTAGACGGCTGGTCTCTTTTCTCTCAATGATGTAGTGTGTAATAGGACTACCTCCATCATGTAGAGGGGCACGCCATACCAGTGTGCATCTATCTTCAGCTACTCCAGTGATGTGGAGGGGTCCTTCACATGGGCTAGGCCTGTCCAGCACCACAACCTTGAATGGAACTGTTTCATTGCCAGCCTCATTTGTCAGCTGGAGTGTGTAAATTCCTCCATCAATTCTAACAGAGTCCTTAATGACAATCATTGCGTGGTTTTCTGTGTTTTTGATCTCTAGTCTAAGTGTATTCTCAATTGGTTTTTCATCCTTGAACCACTCGATTGTAGGCAGTGGCTTGCCACGGACATCAGCATCTAGCTTGAATGTCTCTCCAGCACTGATGATAATGGCCTTGGTGAATGCAGGGTCAATGGAGAATTTGGGTGCCTCCACCTTATCACTTGCAGTGATTGGTCCACTATTGTAGGATGGCTTACTGATGGTGCCGACAGCATTTTTAGCAATGACTCTAAAGTCGTACTGTGCATTTTCAGTCAGACCAGTGACAGTGAACTGGGTCTCGATCACATTAGTGAAGTTCGCTCTTACCCACCTGCCCTCTGGCAAATCACGCTTCTCCACAGTATAGCCAGTTATATTACTGCCACCATCATACTCTGGTTTAGTCCACTGAATGACAATGGTATCTTTGGTTACATGGATGGCCTCTGGTGTGCCAGGAGGATCACATGGGTCACGGGCAACGCAGCCCTCTGAGACCTTACTGCACCTGCCAATGCCAACAATATTTTCAGCATAAACCCTGTATTCATACTCAACACCCTCATCCAAGGGGTGACTCTTGAAACTAGTATCGTGAACAAGAGTCTTGTTGATTTTGACCCAGAGAATACTATTCCTCTCTTTCCTTTCAAGATGATAGCCAAGAACAGGGCTGCCTCCATCTGTGACAGGCTCATGCCATTCAACAATCTGGTAGTCCCTAGAGAGAGAGGAGATGAAAGGAGTGCCTGGTGGGCCTGGCTCTCTGTATGGGTACTGAGCGACCACAGCAGATGAATCCAGACCATGACTCTTGCCATAGCGGTTCTGAGCAATGATCTTGAACTGGTACTCAGCTCCAGTCTTCAGTCTAGGCACTTTGATGGTGGTTCTGGCACAGTTGATGCTGACATTTTCCCATGTTGTTGTAGTAGTATCTCTCTTCTGCACAATGTAGTTTGAAATCTGGCAGCCACCATTGTGTTTTGGTGGGTCCCATGAAATAGTGACACTCTGTGTTGTGATTTCATCGAACCTCACAGGGCCGGATGGAGGGCCAGGCTTGTCAAGTACAATGATTTCAATGGTTGTGTCCTTCTTTCCAGCTGAATTAGCAACATTTATGCTGTACATGCCACCATCATCACCTGCTGCCTCCTTAATGCTCAGCGTTGTATGTTTTAGTGTGTTTAGAATGTTTACTCTGGTAGTGAACTTCAAAGGAGCTCCATCTTTAGTCCATGAGACTGTTGGTTTAGGACGTCCAAAGATGGGAATGTCAATGTTCAGGTCTTTACCCACATGGACACTGTAGTTGCTGAATGCTGGTCGAACATCTGGCTCAAAGACTAAGTCCTTGGCCATCACTGGCCCAGCAAGAACTTTGGGGTCACTCTTTCCTTTATCATTGATTGCTGTAACTCTAAACAGATACTCCTCTCCTGGGTTCAGATTGGAAACCATAGCCTCCATTGTCTTAAATGTGTTAACACCAGACCACTTATCCTGGCCCTTAAGCTGCACCTCGAGCAAGTACTGCATGACTCTGCTACCACCATCATACTCAGGCTTCTCCCAGGCCAAAGAGATACTTGTTTTGGTTTGGTCTGTAACAATCAAGCTCTTTGGAGACTGGGGCACCTCTGAGACCTTAAGAGGGTCAAGAATTGCTGCAGGCAGGCCAACACCATGTGCATTTTCAGCAAGGACTCGGAAGTAGTAACTGCAGCCCTCCTGGAGTGGCTCAATCTTCCATGAAAGAGCATGACAATTTGTTACAACAGCTGCATATGTTTTGCGTGTGCTTTCTCTCTTTTCAACAATGTAGTTCTTGATCTTGGATCCACCATCCAACACAGGTGCTTCCCATGCCAGTGTCACTGACTGGTTTGTAATTTCTTTCACTTTCAGGTTAACAGGAGCACTAGGTGTGTCGAGAACACGGACAACAACAAATGCAGATTTGGTTCCACTGGAGTTCTCTGCAGTGACAGTGTATTTTCCACTGTCATTTCTGCTCATCTTATCAATTACTAGGGATGTGTAACTGCTAGTCACCTCAACCTGAGCAGTCTCTTTAAGTGCAGCTTCATCTTTGTCCCACTTGATGGTAGGAGTGGGCCTTCCTTTGATGGGAATAAACAGTCTAAGGGACGCTCCAGCTTTAATGGTCACAATCTTTCTCAGTTCTGGGTCAATGTCAAGGTCTGGCTCTTCTGCCTTGTCCTTGGCAACAACAGCTCCAGAAACATCAGCATGCTCACCAACTCCAACTTTGTTGATAGCACATACTCTAAACTTGTATGCCTGGTTTTCCTTCAGGTTTGGAACTTCAAACTTGGTCTTCTTGACACCTGTTGGTGGCGTGCACATTATCCATTCCTCAGCAGGTGCATCTGTGGCAGCTACCTCTGCAGCTGGGGCTTCAGCAGGGGCCTCAGCTGGCACTGCTGGTTCTGTGGTAGTGCAGCACTCAACAATGTATCCCTGAATCTCACAGCCTCCATCACAGACGGGCTTGCCCCATGACAGGAATACTGATGTTTTAGTTGTGTCAGTAACTCTTGGATTGTGTGGTGGGCCAGGCCTGAAAATGGGATCAAGAGCTTTGTAGAATACAGTTGGGGAGCTTGGCTCACCAACACTGACAGCATTCTCAGCTGCAACTCTGAATTCATAGCTATGGCTTTCCAGGAGCCCAGTGACCTTGAATGTCAAGTCAGTGACTGTTTGCCTGTTGCATCGGGTCCATCTTACGCCTTCTTTGTCATGTTTCTCAATTATGTATCCAGTGATAGGACTGCCTCCATCTTCAGAAGGAGCCTCCCAGGTGAGCAACATTGAATCCTTTTTAATATTTGAAACTTCCAAGCTCTTGGGTGTTCCAGGGGGCAAATATGGATCTTTGATTATGACAGCAGCAGACTCAAGTGCTGCACCCACTCCAAAGTGGTTGACAGCATGGACTCTGAAGATGTACTCATTTC
Organism: Siniperca chuatsi; assembly: GCF_020085105.1. Lineage (NCBI taxonomy): Eukaryota > Metazoa > Chordata > Actinopteri > Centrarchiformes > Sinipercidae > Siniperca > Siniperca chuatsi. Next base: position 29,193,013 of record NC_058053.1, read on the forward strand.
CTTCCAGGAGCTTAGTAACCTTTAAACAAGTATTTCCCACTTTTGGGTCAACAACAGTCCAGACTAGTCTGCTTGACTCTCTCCTCTCCACAATGTAGTGAGTGATCTTGCTGCCACCATCTTGTAGTGGTGGTTTCCATGCAAGGCAGCATCGGTCTTTGGTTATTCCTGTAACAACAAGAGGTCCCTGTGGTTCTCCAGGTTTATCGAGAACAACCACATTGACCTGTACAGCCTTTTCTCCACCTGGATTTTTCAACAGCAGAGTGTATTGGCCTCCATCGGAAAGTTTAGCTTCCTTGACAGATATGTAAGCTTTGGTGGGTGTGTTCTTGATTTCTCTATGAATAGTGTTGCCCAGTTCCTGCTCTCCCTTCATCCAGTGGATAGACGGCAATGGTTTGCCATGAACATCTCCATCAATCTTGAAGTTGTCTCCAGCATTAACCACAATAGTCTGCGTGTACTCTGGGTCAATGCTGATGTGTGGTGGTTCAATCTCATCCCTGGCAGTGATAGGGCCGGTGCTGTAAGAGGGGATACTGAAAACACCAGCAGCATTTCTGGCAATGACACGGAATTCATACTGATTGTCTTGCACAAGTCCAGTTGCAACATATTCTGTCTCAATGACGTTAGTGAAGTTAGCCTTCTGCCAACGACCTTCAGGAAGCTCCTTCTTTTCCACAATGTAGCCTGTAACCTTTGCACCACCATCATACTCAGGCTTGGTCCAAACAATGGTCACAGAGTCCTTACTGATCTTTGTTGCCTCTGGAGTGCCAGGAGGATCACAAGGATCTCTAGCAACACGTCCCTCAGACACTTTGCTCACTTTGCCTATTCCAACAATGTTTTCAGCATAAACTCTATATTCATACTCCATTCCTGGTTCCAGACCAGTGGTCTTGAAGGTTTGGTCGGTAATAAGAGACTTGTTAAGTTTTACCCACAGGATGCTGTTTCTCTCTTTACGTTCAAGGTGGTAGCCCAAAATAGCGCTTCCACCATCATTCACAGGTTCATTCCAGGCAACCACCATGCTGTCCTTGGTGCAAGCTGCAATGGATGGTGTCCCTGGGGGTCCTGGGAGCTTGTATGGATATTGAGCCACAATACACTCTGATAGAAGAGCTGGACCTTTTCCATATCTGTTTTCTGCTGTGATTCTAAACTGATACTCAGAGCCAGTTTTTAACCTGCCTGCCTTGATTTTGGTCCTTGCAAGGTTAGGAGATACAACCATCCAGTTAGTTGTGGATGTGTCTCTCTTTTCCACAATATAGTTTTTGATGGTGCACCCACCATCATACTCTGGTGGGTTCCAGGAGATGGTTACACTGTCAGAAGTGACCTCCTCCACCTTAACTGGACCGCCCGGCTGGCCAGGTTTGTCAAGAACAACAATGCCAATGTCTGCTGTTGTCTCTCCTGCTGTGTTGCTAAGAGTAATAAGGTACTGTCCAACATCATCTTTAGTAGCCTCTTTTATGGTGAGGTTCAGCATTGTGTCTTTTGCACCAAAGTTTACTCTGGTAGTTCTCTTCAGAGGCTGACCATCTTTTACCCAGGAGACAGCTGCTTTTGGACGTGCAACATATGGAACCTCCACTGTCAGGTCTTCTCCTGCCAACACACTGAATGTGTTGAACAACAATTTGGCAACAGGTGCAATCACAAGATCTTTTACGATTACAGGCACACCGATTTGACGTGGATCGCTTGTTCCCTTCTCATTTCTTGCTGCTACACGGAACATGTATTCTTCACCTGCATTGAGTCCACTAATAGTAGCTTCTGTTTCCTTTACAATCACAGCCTGGGTCCACTTTTCATCACCCTTAGGCTGGATCTCAACAACATAACAGCCCACTCTGCTGCCACCATCATGCTCTGGCTTCTCCCAGGATAGGGTGACACTGTTCTTGGTAACATCCTTAAGAGTGATTTTGCCAGGTGGCTGTGGTTTCTCAGACACTTTAACTGATTCACCAGTCTCAATGGGCAGGCCAATGCCATATTCATTCTCAGCCAAAACTCTGAAGTAATAGTTGCATCCTTCCAGGAGCTGGTCAACTGTGAAGGTGGTGTGGTGGCAGTTAGCATTGACTGTGGCATATGCTTTCCTTGTGGACTCACGTTTTTCAACAATATAGTTCTTAATCTTGACTCCTCCATCATTCACTGGTGGATCCCAAGTCAGAGAGACAGCTTTATTTGTTACAGCAGTAATCTTTAGATTCTGTGGGGCACTTGGTGTATCAAGCACCCTGACTTGGACTGTAACTGTCTTGGAGCCAGAGCTGTTTTCAACTGTAAGATTATACTTTCCACTGTCGAATCTGTTGACATTTTCAATTACAAGTGATGTGTATGATGTTGTGCTGTCAATGGTTGCCCTCTCAATAGGCTCACCATCTCCTTTGGTCCATTTAGCCTGAGGAGCTGGTCTGCCTCTGATAGGCACAAACAGTCTAAGTGTGCAGCAAGCTCTAAGACTGACAACTTTGCGGAGCTCAGCATCCACATCCATCTCAGGTGCGAGGAGCCTGTCTTCTGCCTTGGGATTGCCAGGTACCAATGCTGCCTCTCCAACTCCTTCACTGTTCACGGCAGAGATGTTAATCTTGTACTCCTGGTTCTCCTTCAGGTTAACAATGGTGAATGAGGTGGCAAAGAGTCCTTCTTTGGGTGTCATAATTGTCCATTCCTCTTCTTCCTCCTTTTCAGATGGGATGCAGGTCTCGACAATGTAACCAGTGATGTCAGAGCCACCATCATATACAGGTTTGTTCCAAGCAACAGTAACTGAGGACTTGGTTGTGTCCAAGATTCTGGGGTTGCATGGAGCCCCTGGCTTGTACAGTCCATCAGTGGCCTTGTAGAATAGACTCGAGACACTTGGTGCACTCACTCCAGCAGCATTCTCAGCAATTATTCTGAATTCATATTCATGTCCGACAACAAGGCCTGTTGCCTTGAATTGTAGATCTTTGACCTTCCTTTTGTTGCATTTGACCCAGCGAAGGCCTATTCTGTCTTTCCTTTCAATATTGTAGTTGGTGATGGGAGTTCCACCATCACCCTTAGGTGCTTGCCACATAACAACCATTGAATCTTTAGTGATAGCTGTCACCTCAGGATTCTCTGGAGGATCTGGAACCATGTACGGGTTGTCTGCAATAGTGGGTTCGGAATCAAGAGATTCGCCAAGTCCATATTTGTTTACTGCCATAACTCTGAAGATGTATTCATTTCCTTTGAGTAGCTTAGTCACCTTGTATTGTGTAACTTGCAGGTCTGAAACCACATTGGTCCAAACCAGTCTGCTTGACTCACGCTTCTCAATCACATATCCTTCAATCTTGGCACCGCCATCATCTGCAGGTGGAGCCCAGGTGAGTACACAGTTATCAGCTGTGATATCAGACACCTTAAGAGGTCCAACTGGTGGTCCAGGTCTGTCAAGCACTTTAACATTAAAGATGTGCTTAGCAAATCCACCAACATTAGTGGCAGTCAAAACAAATTCTCCGCCATCTGATCTGACAGAGTCCTTGTTGGTCAGAGTGGTTGTCAGTTCCGTGAACTTAACCTCCAGTTTCATCGTGTTCTCAACCTCCTTTCCATTCTTGGTCCAAACCATAGATGGGGTTGGTTGACCAGCAATATCAGCATCAAGTTTGAAGGACTCTCCTGCCTTCAGTAGAACAACATCCTTAAAGATGGCATCCACCATAATGCGTGGCTCAATAATGTCATCTTTGCAGGTAATTGGGTCTGAGGGCTCAGAGGGCACGCTCACTGCACCTGCTGAGTTTCTGGCTATGACACGGAACTCATATGAGGCATCTTGAGTCAGTCCACTTACAGTGAATGCCGTCTCAATGATGTTAGTGAAGTTGGCTCTGATCCAGCGACCAGCAGGCAGTTCTCTCTTCTCCACTGTGTAGCCAGTGATTTTAAAGCCACCATCGTACTCAGGCTTTGTCCACTGAATAGTGATGACATTCTTGTTGACAAATATTGGCACAGGCTGACCTGGTGGGTCTACAGGGTCCAAGGCCAGTATTGCTTCTGAGGCCTTGCTGGGCTTACCAACTCCGGCCATGTTTTCAGCCATGACACGGAACTCATAGGCAACTCCATCTTCAAGACCAGTGGATTTAAAGATGTTTCCTTTCACAAGACCCTTGCTGATCTTATGCCACATGATGCTGCTTCTTTCTTTCCTCTCAACATGATAACCAATTACTTCATTTCCACCATCAGACACAGGCTCATTCCAGCTGATTGTTATTGAGTCCTTGGTAAATGCAAAAACACCAGGAGTTCCAGGAGGTCCAGGGGCTTTGAATGGATAGGCAGCCACCACTGCCTCTGAGGTGATGGGTGGTCCAACACCATATCTGTTCTTAGCCTTTACTCTGAACTGGTACTCGGATCCAGTGTTTAACCGAATGGCTTTAAACATGGTACGGATGACCGTGGAAGACAGCTCTGTCCATGTTTGGGAAGTGGTGTCTCTGATCTCAACCACGTAATTGTTGATTGGAACACCTCCGTCATTCTCTGGAGTGTCCCATGCAAAGATGCAATAAGTACGAGTTATCTCCACAATCTTAACTGGTCCCTTGGGAGGCCCAGGTACATCATGTACTTTGACAATGATGTTGTCTGTCACAGAACCAACAATGTTCTTTCCTGTCATGGTGTATACACCACTGTCGGCTCTGGTGCATTCATTGATGCTGAGGGTAACAGTAGCAGCAGTAGTTTCCACATTGGTCCTCTGTGTAAGCTTCAGAGCTGCACCATCCTTTTGCCAAGAGACAGTTGGTCTAGGACGTCCCATAATTGGAATTTCAACCTTGATGTCATCTCCTGCCTTGGCAATAACAGTCTTCTGACATACACCACAGAGGTCAAACTCAGGCAGGCAAGTAGAATCCTTGATAACAATGGGTTTGCTCTCACGTGGAGCACTTCTACCTGAGTGGTTGACAGCCATTATGCAGAAAATGTACTCCTCATTCTCATTAAGATTCTTCACTGTGAAATCCATGGTTTTGACTGTTGTTACATGTGCCCACTGATCAGTTCCCTTCTTTTGGGCTTCAAGGACATATCCTGTAACTCTGCTTCCACCATCGTGCCTGGGTTTGGTCCAAGCCAGGCTCACAGAGTTCTTGGTGATATCAGTAGGAATAATGCTCTCTGGAGGAGTTGGTGCCTGGGATGCACGAATTGGATCAGCAGTTTCAACCGCCTCACCAATGCCATACTCGTTCTCGGCAGACACTCTGAAGTAGTACTCACAACCTTCACCCAGCTCACCGATCCTAGCTGAAGTGGTCGGGCAATTTGTAATAGCAGTAGCAAAAGCTTTGCGTGTTGATTCTCTCTTCTCAATGATGTAGTTAGTGATCTTGGCTCCACCGTCGATGAGAGGCATCTCCCATTGAAGAGTAATGCTTTCCTTGTCAATCTTGACTGGTTTTAGGTTAAGTGGAGGTCCAGGTGAATCCAGAACTCTCACATGTATAGCGGCACTCTTCTTTCCAGCAGAGTTTTCGAGGGTAAGCTCATAATTGCCCGCATCAATCCTTGAACTCTCAGGGATGAGCAGCATTGTAAATGACTCAGTGCTGTCAATGACTGCACGTGGGACAGGACCACCCTCTTTGGTCCAGGTGACTGTAGGTGTTGGACGTCCCTTGATTGGCACAAAGAGGCGAATGGAGCAGCCAGCCCTGATGACAAGGGTTCTTCTCAGCTCAACATCTAGCTCCAGATCAGGTTCAGCTGCACGTTCCACTATCTCAACCTGTTCCTGAGTTTCAGCAGGTTCACCTGCCCCCTTCGCATTCACAGCGCTAATTCTGAAGTGGTATTTTGCACCAGTTTCCAACTTGGGAACAACAAACTCTGTGATCCTAAGTGGAGACGAAGGAGTGTCCTTAACCCATTCTTCTGTTCCTTCCTTCTTGTGCTCAATCACATATCCAGTGACTTCAAGTCCACCATTATCAAGAGGTTTTCCCCAGTTCAGAGTGGCTGTGGTCTTGGTTGTGTCTGTGACTCTTGGATTGACTGGAGGTCCAGGCACATCTGCCAGACATAAGAGAAGTTGTTAGTGTCTTTTAAAACTAAATATGGCATTCTGTAAAAACTGGTGATTTCTTTTAAGTATCTTAACATAAGAAATAATGTAACATTGGATTTTGGTGAGCCATTTGCTTTTCACAGTTGGAACACTTCTTTTTACTTACAGGCAGCAACTATTGTTCTGACAGGCATAGATGGTTCACTTGGCTCTCCAAAGCCAGCTCTGTTCTCAGCAAGAATACGGAACTCATATTCCATGCCCTCAGTGAGACCAGTGACTTCATAGCTGAGCTCAGCAATGGATTTCTTGGACGCCCTGACCCATCTCATAGCCTTTTTCTCCTTCTTCTCAACACAGTAACCTATGATGTCACTTCCTCCATCTTCACTCGGTCTCCTCCAGGTCACAGTAGCTGAATGTCCATCGACTTTCTCAACCTCTGGTTTAGATGGTGGACCAGGAGGACCTACACACATAGATAGAAGAAACACATTCATGAAACTAAGTAGTCTGTATTCTTCTTCCAGAGACATTTTATCTTTAAAAAATTAAGCACAAATGTATCATGTGCAAGATGCATTGAAGAACATAAACTAACTGCACATACCAAATCTATCAACCATCTTGACTGCCTCAGAGTGAGATGCCTCACTGGCACCGTACTGGTTAACAGCAGAGACTCTGAAGAAATACTCATTGCCCTGGATGAGCTTGTTGGCCACGTAGTGACAGTCGATGATCCTCTCTTCCAGGACAGTCCAGAGCAGGCGGCTGGTCTCTCTCTTCTCCAGGGTGTAATACTTGATAGGAGAGCCTCCGTCCTCTGTAGGAGCTGTCCAGGTAAGATTGACCTTTTCAGAGGAGACACCACTGCATTCAATGGGTCCAGGAGCACCAGGAACATCCAGAACTGTGACCTTAACGGTTTCCTCTTTTACACCGAAGGGGTTGCTGGCAGTGATGATGTACTCCCCAGAGTCTTTCCTGCCAGCATACTTGACGGACAGAGTGGAGGACGTTGCAGTGGTCTCAATATGAACAAGATCAGAGGGTTTAAAATACTTTCCTCCCTTTGACCAGCATGAGGTTGGTGCCGGTTTGCCTAAAATGCTTGTGGCAGTGATGACAATAGTATCGCCGGCTCGGACGGTCAGACCCTCCATCACCTGAGCGTCGATAATAATGGTTGGTGCAGCTGTTGGACAAAATAGAAAAAACTTACATTTTCATGTATTATGCCACGATAACTGCGAAAGTATACTGAGATGTGAGTGAGACAGTATCTTAGTGGTGGATTTATATCTCACCATATTCATCTCTGCAGATAATGGTATCTGTCTGCTCGGAGGGTGGGCTGAGAGCGCCTGCGGCATTCTTTGCCCTGATTCTGAACTCGTATTTGCAGCCCTCCTGCAGATCGGTTACAGTGAATGCAGGCTCCACAACATTCACGTTGTTGGCCTTCACCCAGATCTTAGAAGGTAGGTCGCGCCTCTCAACAATGTAGCCAGTCAGTCTGTGACCACCATCAAACTGTGGCTCGGTCCACTGGAGGGTCACGGTGCTTCTCGTGATGCTGATCACATCAGGTTTACCAGGGGCATCTAATGATACAGATGTAAAATATTTGAATGCATTGTTGCATATTTTACAGGATTAGTAATTTTTTATACTTGTTGACGCGCTCACTTTTTACACTTACCAATGGGATCCAGGGCCACCTGTGGATCTGTGGGAGCACTTGGTCTGCCGATGCCAGCCAGGTTGATTGCCATGACTCGGAACTCGTACTCCAAACCTTCAGTCAGCCCAGTTACCATGTATTCCTTCATCCTCAAGGTGGTCGGGCTTGCCCTCTTCCACAACATACTGTTCCTCTCCTTGAACTCAACATGGTAGCCTGAATATGGTACCAAAGAGGGAAAAACTAAATCCACATTACGCTCACATGCCACATACACTTCATATAAAGTGCTAAAAGAAGCAACGATAAAATGTATGTAAAATATATAAGACAAAATAACATGTTTGACAATAGGTATATCAAGTGTTCAAGCTGACAGCACCTGTGATAGGAGATCCTCCAGTCTTCCTGGGGTCAGACCAGGCCAGGTAAGCAGAGTTGTGGCGCATGCTCATGACCTGAGGTGGAGGAGGAGCATCAGGAACATCTGTAGAAAAAACAGTGATATTGAACAGTCAGGAGAAGCTCAATTTTTCAGTTCGATACTTAAAATATGAGTTACAGTCACTTACTGAATGGATGTTTAGCAACGATGGGTTCAGACTTGAGTCCCTCTCCAACACCGTACTTGTTCTCAGCACAGACCCTGAAGATGTACTCTGTGCCCTCATGGAGACCGGTCACCCTCATGGTGTTGGTCTCCACAGTGGAGGACACAGTCACCCACATGTTGGTGATGGAGTCTCTCTTTTCCAGGATGTAGTTTGTGATTTCTGAGCCACCGTCATCCTTAGGAGCGACCCACTTCAGTGTAGCACCATCGGCAGTAACATCTTTGAACTTAATGGGTCCAACTGGGATGCCAGGTTTACCCACCACCCTGAAAGGAGACAGGGGAGATTAAAGTCTTTTTGACCTTAAATATAGCCAGTAATGCATGGATATGACTGAAACTAGCATAGCGTCATCAATTTTCTTCATGTTGTATTACATTCTCTGAAATGATACTGATCTGGTACAGTTTGATTTCTACCTGATGAAAATGGTGGACTCCTTGCTTCCAGCGCTGTTCCTCAGGGTGATGGTGTACTTGTAAGCATCACTCCTCTGGCAGTCCCTGATCAGGAGGGTGGTGTTGACTGAAGAGGACTCTGCGCACACTCGGCCGGTGTCTGTCAGGTCTTCGTCATCCCCCTTCTTCCAGGAAACCTTGGGTGTAGGTTTGCCGATGATCGGGATCTTCAGACGGACGGTGCTGCCCTCCTTGGCAATGTAGCACATGTTGGGCAGCTCCCTCAAATCACAGCTGGGATGAACTGCAGAGGGAAGGAATGAGTATTTTTAAAACTCTGCTTTGAACACTTTTACACACTTTCTCTTTGTAAGTTTTATAAATATGGACATGGCCACTTACTGATCTGGTCCTTGGCGACCACGGTCAGCTCTTTGGCAGAGCTCTCTCCTGAGTCATTCACAGCCTTGACTCTGTAGGTGTACTCTCTGCCCTCTACAAGGTCCTTGGCGCTGTACTGCATGTTTTTGGACCTCATTAGCTCCTTGTACTTGTCGTCACCATTGAGAACCTCCAGCACGTAGCAGATGATGCGGCTGCCACCATCAGTGAGGGGTTTCTTCCAGCTTAGAGTGCAAGAGTCCTTGTTAACCAGCAGGGTCTTGAAGTCCATGACAGGCCCAGGCTCCTCTGACAAAGTAAAATCAATGCAGTGAGTATATTTGCAAGAACAAATAACAAAATAAGGTCAAGCAAAAAAATCTTTTATCATCTAACCCACCCGATGCTTTGACTGAGTCGGCTGTTTCACAACACTCCCCAGCACCGAGCTGGTTAACTGCTGACACTCTGAAGCAGTAGGACCGTCCAGCATCCAGGTCTGGCACCTTGAATGATGTCTTGGTGCAGTTGTTGGAGACGATCGACCATGCCTTCCTCTCAGTTTCACGCTTCTCCACGATGTAGTGGGTGACTTCATAGCCACCGTCGATCAGAGGAGCATCCCAATAGATGGAGGAGCTGTCCTTGCATGTCTCCTTCACCATCAGGTTGACTGGTGGTCCAGGAGTATCTGGAGAAATACAAAAACACTTTACAACTCTAAAATATGGACCTAAACCCAAAACTGATTTTTTTCATTTTAGAACTTATTCCTGTTTCTGATGATTCCAACCATGAGTGGCTGATCTCAGCCAGTAAGTCTCTACAGAGTAGAATCAGTGCAAACAAACTTAGATGAATGCTTTTGCTTCACTGACCGAGAACCTTGACAACGATGGTGTACATCTTCATGCCAGCCAAGCTGTCCAGGTTCAGAATGTATTTGCCAGCATCATATCTGTTGACATTCTCCACCATCACCATGGTGTCAGTGTTCGTGGATTTAATGACAATGCCCTGGCGGTCCTTGATGTTAGTGTTCATCTTTGCCCAGGTGATCTTGGGAGTGGGACGGCCCTTAATGGTGGCCTGTAGCCTCATGGTGGAGCCTGCGTGCAGCTCCAGGCCCTCCTTCAGCTCCGCGCTCAGCTCTGCCTCGGGAGCAACTGCATGAACACACACACAGGATAGTTTTCTGAGTGAAAGTGTGAGGAAAGAGTCTTATTGTTGTATTAGTACAGCTGCAAAGGCATGTACATACAAATGGAGCAAAATACTACTCATTTTGTGCTTTTTTTAGAATAAAAAACATTACTAAAAAGCATATATAATAAGTATAGTAACAAATCTGTCAGCCAGTCTAGGTTGTCAAGTGAAATTGAAATACACCCTTTTATTCAGGCCTAAGTGAACCACGCTAACATGACTTAAATGATTCTGTTAATTTTCATCCAGTCTTGGTCATAATCCAGCTAACTATGAATAAGTTGCACTTTTCCAGGTATGGGCCAGTTTTAAATTACCAAAAAATATCCGGGCTGTATCTTGTATACCTTGTTAGTCGATGATACTCTGTTCTACTTACACACACTGTCCTACAGAATTTAAATAAATGCAGTTCAGGAAATCAAAATCATACGTACCAATGATGTCCTTGGCAGCATGCTTGCCGGGTACTTCAACTGGCTCGCCGAAGCCGACCTTGTTGACGGCACTGATGCGGCACTGGTACTCTGCCTTGTCTATGAGGTTCTGGATGGTGTAGTTGGTCTCCTGCAGGTTCCTGGGGACGTTGCAGCGGATCCAGTCTGTGGTGTCGGTCCTCTTGCACTCCACCAAGTAACCAATGATGGGGCTTCCGCCATTGTTGGCGGGGGCGGTCCAGGTGAGGCTGATGGTGCTGTGGGTGGTTTCCGTCACACTGGGATTCACAACAGGGCCAGGAGGAGCTGGGGAAGATCACATTGACCCAGGTTAGTTACATACAGATCATACATAACTCAGTACATGTAACAGTATGTGTATTATTTCATTAAGAAAGAACTATGCAAAGTTTTCAGAGATTATGGGACTCACTGATGGGATTCTGTGCGGTGGTGCCAGTGGAGGGCTCGCTGGGTTTGCCAACACCTGCCACATTGACGGCACTGACTCTGAACTCGTATTCAGCTCCCTCTGTGAGGCCTGTAACATCCAGGGTCCTCTCTGTCATGGGCTTCCTATTCAGCTTGGTCCAGTTCATTTCCTTGGTTTCTTTCTTTTCCAGCATGTAGCCCAGGATAGTGGACTTTCCATCATCTGCAGGCTCCTTCCAGCTCACAGTCATATGATCCTTGGTCACGTTGGTGATCACTGGGGCCTCACAAGGGCCAGGGACAGCTGGAAGTGACACCAGAGTTTAGGTTTTAATTTACATATTAAAAATATCTTTCAAGTTTAAAATAAACTCAAATCTCATTGTGATAAGAAGCTTTAGATGTTGACAGAATATGCAATGTGACAGTAAGCTGGTTTGATGTAGCTGATACTTGTCTTACTTGCGTCACAGTTTTAGACCCCTACATTTTAAACTGCAGCACTGCTTGCTAAAGTTCTTCACTACCATTGGTTTTGTTATAGTATGAACCCAGAGGAAATGCTGGTGATGACTCACTGAATGGGTTTTTGGCAATGACAGGGTTGGTGATAAGGGGGTCTCCAACCCCCCATATGTTCTCAGCACGGATTCGGAACTGGTACTCGCGACCCTCGATGAGCTTCTCCACGTTGAGCTCAAGGACGTCCCCCTTGATCTTGGCGGAGACCTGGGCCCAGTTGGCTCTGCTGGTCTCACGCTTGTCTACGATGTAGTTGCTGATGGGGGCGCCACCGTCCCTCAGAGGAGGTTCCCAGGACATCTTGATACTGGTGGCAAACACCTCGATGTGTTTGGAACTGGCAGGAGGCCCAGGCACATCTGAAGAGACACAAAATAATGCAATATCAGCCAACTGAGCACAGCACATTGATTGGTGAAGCTGTGTGCACATCATGCAGAATTTAATTTGAATACAGCTTATAGACTGTGGAAAACCTCCCACTTCTATCGTGGTAGAGTGTCAACAGACATCCATAAAGAAAATATAGAAGTACTCACCTAGGACATTGACCTGTATTTCTGCAGTCTTGGAGCCGCTGGCGTTCTCGGCCAGGATGGTGTAGGTTCCTGTGTGCTCCTTCGTGACTGCCATCATCTCCAGCTGGAAGTGATGCCTCTGCTGGGTGATGACCTGGCCTTCACCTGATTTCAGGCTATCATCGCCTCTCTTCCAAGTCACTCTGGGCATAGGCTTACCGAACACCTCAGCCTCCAGGAGGATTGTGGTTCCGGCCTTCACTTTCAAACCCTTCTGCATCCTAGCGTTGAGCTCCACCCTTGGAGGAACTGTGTTTGTAAAGATGAGATAAAGTTACAACTCAGATCTGTGAGAGACTCCTTTTTTGTTTATTTTCAAAGTCACAAGCAATGTTGTCATTGCAGTGACTGGTTTATCTGCCTGATCGTAAGAGCGTTAAATCAAAACCTCTCACCATTCTCGGCACAGACCAGGATAGGATCTGTAGGCTCAGAGGGTTTGCTAATGTTGACAGCAGTTTTGGCTATGACTCTGAACTGGTACTGCAGGTCTCTCTCCAGGCCAGTCACTGTATACTCCTCCCTTGGGACGTTCTGGCTGCTGGTGTTGCAGCGTATCCAGATGTCTCCCGGCACCCGCATGGCCTCAACATAGTAGCCAATGATCTTGCTGCCACCATCGTTCTTGGGACGGGTCCAAACCAGAGTGACAGAGTTCTTGGTTACATCCAGGACCTCAGGTTTACCTGGAGTGTCTGTGGCACAAAGAGACAAATGAGCAAAGGTAAGGAAACAAGATTAAATGAATAAAATAAAGCTTGATGCTTAGGTGCTGTTGCCTAGGTTGCAAACCTACCAATGGGTGTCCTAGCAGTGACAAAGTCAGTCTTCTTGCTTGGTTTGCCTTGGCCAGCACGGTTGATTGCAGACACTCTGAAAGTGTATTCCAGGCCCTCGATGAGGCCGGCACACGGGTACTCAGTGGTGCGGACGACGGTGTCGTTGGCCTTCACCCATAGCAGACTGTTCCTCTCCTTACGCTCGATGTAGTAACCTGTGATGGGACTGCCACCGTCGCACTCTGGTTTATCCCAGGCCACAAACATACAGTCCTTGTTGGTCTTGTTGATGCGGCAGTTGAGGGGCTCACTAGGAACATCTGGTGACAAAAAACAAACAAAATGAATATTGTCAGTAATGATAAAACCTGTCAATGTTAGACCGAAGCTTACATCTAAACCTAATAAAAGACATAATTGGGACATAATTCAATTAAACTTACCAAAGGGGAACTTGGCAACCATTCTGTCAGACTGAATGGGGTCTGACACGCCAAAGCGGTTCTCAGCACGGATACGGAAAACATACTCCTTCCCTGGGATGAGCTTTCCAAGTCTGCAACTGGTCTTCAGGCCGGAAGTAGCAGCTGTCACCCAGTCACCTCTACTCACATCACATTTTTCTACCACATAGTTGGTGATATTGCTGCCTCCGTCCTCCAGTGGTTTGTTCCAGGACAGGGAGCAGGCATCAGAGTCGATGTCACTGATCACCACAGGGCCCTCGGGAGGACCGGGGATGTCTGAAACACATAGGATAATCAGATTTAAACATGAAAAATATCCATGCCAATTAATTTTATTCATATGTTATCGTGGGTGATACTGACCTCTTATGACAATCTTCAGGGCCTGGACCACCTTTGCAGAGCTGTTCTCAGCCACCAGGCTGTACTCTCCGCTGTCAGTCCTTGACACGTCTTTGATGATCAGGACACACAGGTTGCCGGACTGGTGCACGGCCAGACGGCTGGACGAGACCACTGCATCTTCACCACGCATCCATTTGCAGGTTGGGGCAGGTTTTCCGGAAACCAGCGCCTCCACTCTGAGCTTGGCTCCGGCTCTGGCACTCACTGTCTCTGGCATGACAATCTTCGGCTCCACTGTGGGTGAGGACATGAGAATTGACTCATTAGATTGGAGAGATTATCTAGGGAAGCTGAGAGCAGCCCTAAGATAACAAATAGTGGTCTTATTTAGTGTTATCCCTGGATCTTACTGTACTATGTGGTACTGTTATCACAAATATTTGTTAATTCAAAATAATGCATGGGATAATGGCTTAAACTACTTCTTAACTTCTAATTATTAATCTGACGTAACAACTTACACATCTGTTCCTTGATCTCGACCGGCTGCCTGGTCTCAGTGAACGAGCTCATGCCCATGATGTTCTTGGCAGCCACTCTGAACTTGTACCTCTTGCCCTCCTTCAGGCCGCTGATGCTGATTGTCAAACCTTTCACTGTAGTGTAGGCATTCCAGACTTCCTTTTCAGGTTCTGCCTCCTCTTCCTCTTCTCTCACCGGAGGCGGGGGTGGTGGTGGTGGAGGAGCTTCCTCTCCCTCTGGAACCTGTGACAAATTGAGGGTTGTAGATGAATGATTCATACTTTTCAGGTTTACTCAATAATAAGAAAATAGCTTGAATTACAAAATTCTGAGAGCATATACAGTATATTTGTAAAATGGCAGTGAGGTTTTTTGGAGCACATGCATCCTAATATGATTTTCTGCATTCTTATATTACAACTACAGAACAGAAGAAAACGTAAAGATTTTGGAAAATTAAATCAACAATTGATTGAATCAGTCAGAGAAGAATCAGTATGATCACATGACAAACCTCCACAGGTGCTGGAGGCACTGGAGGAGGTTTGACCTCAATGTATTCAATTATGTAACCATCGATCTTGGCACCACCGTCCCTTGCAGGCTTCACCCAGCCGACTGTGGCACTGTTCTTAGTGATCTCCAGAACCTCGATCTTCTCACAAGGATCGGGCTTGCCTGAAAAAGGAAATCAGATAGTAGTTGTGTTCAAGTGTTTCTAATGACTGATGAAAAAGAAAAGAGGGAACTAAGCACAGTGGGTGACTATAAGCTGTGATACGTACTGACAGGATCAGAGGCCAAGTAGGAAGTGGGTGACACTCTGGGAACTCCAGAACCGTACTCGTTGACAGCTGTGACTCTGAAGTAGTACTCGGTGCCCGGCATCAGACCGCTGACTTTGAAGGAAATCTTATCCTTCTCAACCTCGGCCTTTACAATTGCCCAAGTCTTGCGGTCAATCTCTCGCTTCTCAACAATGTAGTGAGTGACCTCGCTGCCGCCATCGTTCTCTGGAGGACTCCAGGACAGCATGGCTGATGTCTGTTTGATGTCGGTTGCCTCCAGATTCATCACAGGTCCCGGAGTGTCTGTCAGAAAAAATAGATTATGACATTTGAATTTGGACTTCTTTTTTAAAAAAAATTCAACTTAAAGATAGCATTTTGATGGATGTAAACATGTTTTTGTAACTGCTGACTGCAACTAAGTTAAACTAGTGTGCATTATTAAAAGAAACCCAGGACTTACCAAGAACCTTAACGTTGACAAATACAGCCTTTTCTCCGGCAGGACTCTGTAGAGTCAGGCAGTATTTGCCAGAGTCGTCGCGGGCGCTGTCGGGAATGACCAGGAAGGTCATGGTGTCAATGATGTCGACTTTTCCCTTCCTGACCACGTTGTCAATGCCCATCTTCCTCCAAGTGACCTTAGGAGGTGGTCTACCTCTGATGGTGGCACATAGTCTGATAGGACAGCCGGCTCTCACCGTCAGTCCCTGCTTTAGGTCAGCGTCCAAGTCGATCTCGGGTGCCTCTGTTGGAAGGAACAATGCCAGTGCAAGTGTCAGCTAAATGTTGCAAGTACAGATCACATTTTAATGTTAATCCCTAGTTACCCCATGTTGTCATGTGGGACTACTATTAAGTCATCTAGTTACCATAAAAGCAACTAAAATTCAATGAAGTCCTCACCTAGAATCTCCCTGGGGATCACACCACCCTCCAGGTCGCAGGGCAGGCTCATGCCCACCTGGTTCTGAGCTGACACTCTGAATTCATACACAAGCGTCTCATCCAGACTTGTGACTGTGAACTCGCACACAATCAGCTGAGCCGCCACGTTGCACCTCTTCCAACCATCATCTCCTTTTTTGGCACTTCCCTGCACCCTCATCTCCACAACGTAGCCAATGATGGGAGCTCCACCATCTGATACAGGCTTGGTCCAACCCAGGGTGATGGTGGACTTGGTGCTGTCCAGAACCTTCAAGTTTGTAGGAGGTGCAGGAGGCTCTGTAAGAAGACAAAGGGGTGCGTGAAGATGAAGCCATAGATTTTGTTTATAGTAATCTCAACACAAGCAACATTTGTTAACAAAGATATTAAACAAAATGAAAACATTATTATTGGTTACATACCAACTGTGTCCTTGGCAGTGATGGCACGTGAAGGCTTGCTTGGGCTGCCGATACCAATTTCATTGACAGCCTTTACTCTGTACTGGTAGTCATGGAGGGGCAGGAGTCCAGTAACTGTGAAACGAGTTCCAGGGATTGGATCTTTGTTGACAGGAGACCACCTAATGGCATGCTCTTCCCTCTTCTCCAACAGATAACCTGTGATTGGCTTTCCACCATCTTTCTCGGGCTCTGACCACTGCACAGTCATCTCCTCTTTGGCGATCTTGGTGACCTCTGGTGCCTCAGGAGCGTCAGGTACACTGAACTGGGTGCCGGCGACAATGGCCTCACTCTGCACTGCAGGGCCAGGACCCATCTTATTCTCAGCACGAACTCTGAAGATATACTCATTACCCTCAATAAGACGGGTGACTTTAGCTTTATTGGTGATGACAGCATTAGAGTGGACCGACCAGACTCCCCTCTTGGTCTCACATTTCTCAATAATGTAGTTGTAGATATCGCAGCCACCATCATCTGCTGGGACTTCCCAGGCCAGATGGCACCTGTCGATGGTGATACCAGACACCTTGAGATCCCTGATCGGGCCGGGTCTATCCAGTACATTGACCTTAGCGTGAGCAGAGCAGGTTCCTGCACTGTTGGAGGCAGCAACAACATATTTTCCACTGTCAGTGCGCCTGGCGCCGGTAAGCAGCAGCTTCGAGAAGTCAGCACCAGTTTCAATCTGAAGCCTGGGGCTCTTCTTTAACTCATCAGTGCTCTCATCTTTGGTCCATTTGACATCAGGCTGGGGTTTGCCCTTCACTGTTGCCTCAATAGGAATGGAGTCTCCTGCCTTGACCACAAGTGTTCCATCTAGTTTAATCTTGATTTCAGGCTCCACAAGCTGTTCCTTAACCAGGACTTCAGCTGTAGTCACCCAGTTGCTCTCACCTCCCTCATTCTTAGTCTGCACTCTGAATTGGTAGATCTGGTTTTCGATGCACCTGTCAGCCATGAAGTAAGTCTCCTTGATGGCACCCTTGTGAAGCCTCTCCCACTCCTCAGCCTCCTTTGGCTTCTTCTCAACGTGATAACCCAGGTTACGACTACCGCCATCATAGTCTGGCTTCTTCCACTTGAGGAAGCAGAAGGTCTTACCGATCTCAGAGATGTGGAAGTCAGTGGGTTCACCAGGCTTCTCAATGGGATCAACTGCCAGCACAGGTGTCTTGGTCTCAGTGGGTGGACCAGCACCAATCTTGTTTTCTGCGCTGACACGGAAGAAGTACTCGCAACCCTCAGTAAGAGGGGCCTTTATCAGGCGTTTTGTGCAGTCATTGGAGATCACCGTCCATCCTCTCTGGCTGGGCTGACGACACTCAATAATGTACTGAGTGATCTCAGTGCCTCCGTTGTCCTCGGGGTTCTCCCAGGACACCATGCAGGAATTCTTGGTCACGTAGGACACTTTTAGTTTCTGGCAAGCACCTGGTGTGTCCAGGACATTGACAAGAATGGTGGCCTGTGCCTGTCCACTACTGTTCTTGGCGACAATGGCATATTTACCGTAGTCTGACCTGACTGCATCATTGATGACCAGTTCACACAAAGGGTAGTTGTTGTTAATGTCAATGCGCTTGTCCCGGGACAAGGCTCTGGCATCCTTGGTCCATGTGATCTCTGGGTCTGGTCTGCCCTTCACCCTGGTGATCAAACTTATGATCTGACCTGCCCTGACTGTCAGAGAGTCGCGGCAGGACACATCGACAACAACCTCTGGGGGCACCAGGATGTCCTTTGCTAAGACAGTTTCAGCCAGCTCCCTGGGTTCACTGTCTCCAACCTTGTTAGTGGCTCTGATGCGCAATCTGTACTCCATTCCTTCAATGAGGCCTGGCACTCTGTAGGCACACATCTTGATGAGGTCCTTGTTGATTCTATCCCACTTGGCAGTTCCGGACTTCTGAGCCTCAACCACATAACCCAGAATGGGACTGCCTCCGTCTCTTGTAGGCTTGATCCAGCAGATGTCAGCATAGGACTTGCTCCAGTCCTTCAGCTTAGGATTGCCAGGAGGTCCGGGTTTGGTGATGGCGCGAGTGGCCTTGATGGGGTCAGAGGTGGCAGATGGCTCACTGATACCAGCAATGTTCTCAGCAAACACTCTGAACTCATAGCTGTTGCCTTCAAACAGGCCTGAGACTCTGTATCTGAGGTCCAGCACAGGAGTTTTGTTAACACGGATCCATTTTCCTGTCATTTCTCTGCGTTCAATCACATAGCCACTAATGGGGCTGCCTCCATCATAATCAGGCAGGGTCCATTCTACTGTCACAGCATTCTCTGTGATATCAGAGCACTCTGGCAGGCCTGGTGGACCAGGAGGGTTGAACATGTGCTTGGCAATAGTGGGAGGACTCTCAAGCCCTGCGCCGATGCCAATCTTGTTCTCTGCACGGACCCGGACAATGTACTCACGGCCTTTCTCCAGCCTGGACACCTTGGCCTTGGTGCTGGTGCCACTGGAGCTAACGACAGACCAGGGCTCCCATGGCTTCTTCACATCCTTCTTTTCAACCACATAGTTGGTGATGGCCGTGCCACCATCATCCTTGGGTGCTCTCCATTGGATCATCATGTAATCAGGGGTGACCTCCAAGATGTTGATGGGTCCAATGGGTGGACCTGGAAGATCCAGCACGGTGACATGCAGGGCAACGGTCTTGCTGCCTGCAGGATTGGCCACAGTGAGGGTGTACTCTCCGGTGTCTCCTCTCTGGCACTCAGGGATACTGAGGATGGTGGAGGATCCAGCAGACTCAATGTGATAGCGGCCCTCAGATGTGATCTCCTTACCATCGGTCATCCATTTGGCACTGGGAATGGGGATGCCTGTCATCTTGGCTGGAAGGACAATAGTACTGCCAGCTTTGACAACAATACCCTCAATAAGCTTCACATCAACTTCAATAGTTGGTGGCACTGAAAGAGAATAAAATAGCAACAATATTAGAATGTTTTCAGGCCTGTAAATGAGTACAGGAACAGCAATAAGAAACAACTCCATAAGAATCATGCTTCTTACATGTCTTCTCCTGGCAGGTGACAGGGACGCTGGTGTCAGGACGACTCACGCCGATGGCGTTCTGAGCCTTGACCCTGAAGCGGTAAGTCTTGCCCTCCTCCAGACCAGTGACATGGGCATGGTTGTTGCTGACGGTCTTGAAGGTGACCCAGTCAGTCTGGCCCTCTTCCTGGTGCTCCACAATGAAGCCGGTGATTTCACTTCCGCCAGTGCGGTCAGGCCACTCCCATGCCAACCACACCTCTGTCTTGTCTGCATCAGTGTGGTGCAGGTTCTTGGGTGGGCCAGGAGGATCTGAAAGGTATCCAGGAAAGAAAAATTACTTGGTTATTGGTGGATTTAAATTTCAGAGTTATATAAATTTGCTGAACATTTTTCAGAAATTAGATGGCGTAGAACTACTGACAAACTGTTGATCACTGACATTCATCATTCTTACTGCTCCCAGAATTTTTTGTTTTGGTTGCTATTTTGTTGTGAGAAGTGTTTGTTTGTTTGATGACAATGTGAAAAACAAAACAAAGCACCCATGTTATTTGGAAATGCAGAAACACTCTTGTGAAAGACACTGTGGATAGCCAATGAGAGTGGAGCATTCAGGATTTGGAAGCTCCACAATTTAGATAGATAGATAGATTTTCTTGTCTCCAAAGGGAAATTAGTTTCTACAGAGTGCATTATGTGTGCCCCCAGAACATAGATACATATACATTCAACATACAACATAAATACATTACAGAATACATAGTGTATTACTGTAATCAGCGTGCTATGGAATTAAGAACTGCCATGGCAGAGGGGACAAAACTTTGGCTAAAACGTGCCTTTTTCCATCTCAGTGTCCTGTGTCTGCAGAAACAGACTTACACAAAATGATGAAAAATCATCATTATTTTAAGTAAAATTAGACAACATAACATAATTATGATTTTTACTCACAGAGTGGATCAATAGCCTTGATGGGCGTCTTGGTCACCACATAGTCGCTTTTGCCAAACTGGTTCTCAGCAGCAACCCTGAACAGGTACTGGATTCCTTCCATAAGGTACATGGCCATCAGACTCAGCTTCTTATTGGCTGCAGAGACGGGCACCCACTGTTCGGCAGCCACGTCCTTCTTCTCTACAATGTAGTGGGAGATGACAGCACCGCCGTTGTCCTCGGGAGCTTTCCATGTCAGGTAGGCGGACTCGCTGGTCACCTCAGAGACCACCAGGTCTCTGGGAGGAGAAGGCTTGTCTGGTGGAAACAAAAATGGGTTAGAGTAAAATTCAAATATAATTTTTTTCTTTATGGCATGACAAAGACCAAGATCTGTATATTAATTTAAACACATATTAAATCAGTCTTTACAAATAGTTTTTTTAATTCAAGACTAACTGTATTGGTGGGCGTTTTGCTTACTCAGCACAAGCACGGCAACAGTTGCTGATTTCTTCCCAGCAGCATTCTCCACAGTGATGGTGTAGTTGCCGGAGTCTGCGCGAACGCACTTGGGGATAAAGATTTTGCTGCTGGTGGCGGTGACAGCAACAGTGATGTGAGAAGGAACGTCACCGTCGTTCTTCTTCCAGCTGACGGTAGGCGTTGGTATACCCTTAATGGTGGCACTCAGGGAGATGTTAGTGCCCAGCATGGCCAGGTGGTCACGTGCCATGTTGGCATCCAGCAGCAACTCTGGCTCCTCTGTGGAGGGAAATGGGAATACATTTACTGAATTTGGTATATAGAAAGTGTAATGCATACACTGGCCAAAACTAATAAATAAATTAAAACACAATTGTTGTATACACTGCATACTGGAAGAGTTTTTACATGTTTTATGAAAACAATTAAAAAATGTAAACATGTAAAAACAGTAAAACAATACTAAACCATCTGTTTTAATAGATACTGTGGAAACTCTGCAGTCAGTTAATTTACAATAACACTGAACATAAACAGATTTGGTGACGTTTTGTTAACAACCAGATTGCTAACTAGCTAGTCAATAAAAATAATTTTAGAGATTTTCCAGACATCACTAGCTGTACTAAAATGGAATAATATCATCATGTATTTCAAAAACATAAATGAAAATATTTACGTTATTGTTATCACTTTTAAAGGAGCAGTGTGTGGGATTTAGTGGCATCTAGCAGGTGAAATTGTAATTTGCAACCATTTGAATACCGCTCGCCTCACTCTCCCCTTCCAAGCGTGCAGGAGAAACTACGGTGGCCACGAAAAACGTGAATGGCCCTATGTAGAGCCAGTGTTTGGTTTGTCCGTTCTGGGCTACTGTACAAACATGCCGGTGCAACATGGCGGCCTCCATGGAAGGGGAACCGCTCCCTCTGTAGATATAAAGGGCTCATTCTAAGGTAATGAAAACACAACAATTTTTATTTTCAGGTGATTTATACACTAATGAAAACATACTATATATTATCGCCATATTCTGCAAATAGACCGCCCTAAATCTTACACACTGCTCCTTTAAGTTTGTTTTTGGAAAACATTTCTTGAAGCACTACACTAAAATACATACATTAACTAGACTATGTGTAAATAAAATAATTTTAGTGGATGTCCAGACACCACTGAAACTAAATTATATATCATATTCAAAATAAAAATGGTAAAAATGCTATAGTTAGTGTTATTTACCAGTTTTAATGATGTTTTGGATTTTTTGTCTTACAATCCAAAAATGATAAACTACACTTAAAAATGTATTTGTGCTGAAAAAAATTATGCCATATATAATAGATACAAAAAGAAGAGGACTTAAATAACCCCTTACCCAGTCTGTCGTGGACTTTGACGACCTGTTTGACATAGGCAGGGTCAGATTTGCCAGCGGCATTGACGGTGAAGATCCTGAAGTTGTACTCCTGTCCATCGGTCAAGCCCGTCACCACGTAGTGGAGGTCAGGGCACTGCTCCGGGGTCTGGTTGGCTGGAGTCCACTCCACAGCGCCAGGCTTCTGGTACTCCACAAGGTAGCCGAAGATCCGGCCCTTTCCATCGTGGCGGGGCAACTTCCACTTCAAGCTGACGGAATCCTTGGTCTTATCATAGGCCTCGGGGGTCACTGGAGGGCTGGGACGCACTGTGAAGAGAAAATATCAGAGAAGAATGTAAACTTTATGGGGAAAAAAAAGTAACGTGGCAACCTGGTTGAAAAGACACATGCTATATTTCACTCTAAGGGTTGTTGTTTAGTTTAGTATTGTTTTTTTGTATAGTATTATAGTTCAGTAATATATTTTTTGGGTTAGTATGTATGGTGACACACTTTTGGAGTGGGATTTTTAAGTGTTTGAATATATAAATATCTGAATTGTATTTTGTATGTATGCTGAGAAACACACTTGACCAAAAATGATTAAATACTAAACCTAATGAGCTATGCTAATATGGTTGTTAATGAAGCTATATAGTAATCACATAATAAATACAAATACAATACAAATACAAAATAATAATCAAAAATGTTGCATAAAATGCTAATAATTCCTTTGAACTAAACATATGGACTTTTGGACAATCATAACATCAACAATGATGTTATGCACAAGGAAAACCATGGTTTTGCAAATACAAAAAAGCTAATTTGGAAATAAGATATATAGAATGCAAGATAAAATAAATATGAATATAGTATATAGTCTTAGAGAATAATACAAAAATGGATAATAAATATATTTTCCATGAGTCTGTGTCACACTGACCGATGGGATCTTTGGCAAGAATGGGTTTAGAGGGGACGCTCGGGTCTCCGGTTCCCAACTCGTTCTCAGCCATCACCCTGAACTCGTACTCGCAGCCCTCCACCAGGTCCTGGACTCTGTACTGAGTGGCCGGGTACAGAGGCTCTCTGGTGGCTCTGGACCACCTCTTGGCTGTGGGCTCCTTCTTTTCCAGGATGTAGTTGGTGATGGGCTTTCCGCCGTCACGTGGCCGGTTCCACAGCACCAGAACATTAGTGGCATACACCTCCCTGACCGTGGGCATCTCAGGGGCCTCGGGGACTCCTGTAGGGGGGCCGCAGAAGAAAAATGGGGTTATCAGGGCTCTTTTTAGGGTACATTTCCAATGCAGAAAGAACATGTAGTATTTCCACTGCGGTATAATCTTGAAGAAAAATCTTTATTTTTGTTTGGGCAAAAATCTATCTATCTATTTTATTCTGTAGATCAGAGCCTAAACTTTTTTGGATTTTTCATCAGTTAATGAAAATGTTTAGACTGATCTGTAAATAAAATCAATATCTCGCTGTCAAGTGTGATGTTTGTATTTGATTAAAAACTGTATAACATCACAGGCTTCTGTACATGTTCAAGATTATCTCAGGAATTTGTTGTTTTCCACCTCTGACACTTTATCGCCACAATTTTACATTAACACATGAAAATAAATTACTTTAAAAAGGGGCCCAATATATAAGGTACTGTGTAAAAATACTAACATTTTCATTTTAGCGGTAAGTATTTACTACTTTAAATAGTGTCCATGGCTTGTAAAAATATACTGATACAACTCAGTATTTTGTGTTTTGTAGTAGTAATAGTACATTTTTTAATTAGATAACTTCTAAAATAAAATAAATTCCTCATGTGAAGAGGACTGAATGACTGGGGCTTAATTTTGATTTTGGCTACTTTTTGTTTAAACATGATTTTTCTAAGGGAATGTTGGCACATTGATGAACACAAATAAAATAAAACCCAATTAAAATGTATTTGATAAAAAATTTAATTTCCTGAAATTAATTTAGTAGAACTGAAATGTGAAAAAAGTCAATGTGTGTCCACAGGGTGTGAGCAGAACGTACTGAAGAGATCTTTGGCTCTCATCTCCTCAGACTCCAGAGGGTCACTGATGCCGTACATGTTCTCAGCAGAGATCCTCATGATGTACTCCCTGCCCTCTGTTAGCTTGGGGATCTGAGAGAAAAAAACAACATGTAAACATCTCTGGGCAAAACAGGTCTTATTGGGTCAGGTACAAATTTTTGGACTCCTGACTGAACAGCTGATTGGATTTTGGTCAAACAAACCATTTGGACCCACCTTGCATGTGGTCTTGGTGGTGGCGGATGTCACCGTGGTCCAGATGTCTCTGTTGGTGTCTCTCTTCTCAATGATGTAGTTGGAGATGTCGACCCCACCGCTGTCCAGAGGAGGTTTCCAGGAGATGACCATGTACTCCCTGTGCACCTCCTCAAACACCACTGGACCAACAGGAGGAGTCGGACGGTCTGCAGGGAAGAAAGAAACGATGACAGTGTGAAAAAAGTCTATAAATAAGGAATCTGTGATGTTGTGATCAACCAATCTCTGCATTATTCAGAAGAGCTTGCAGTTTTGCAGCTTTGACTTGGCTTTTTCAGTCTGTTTCAGCCACGAACAATTTGTAAATGTAAATGGATGGCACAATTACTTGTGGTGTTCCACAGGGGTCTGGAGTTATCTGTCTGCTTCAGCTGCAAACAGTTTGTAAATTGTGCTGGTCAAACAAACGTGACATGCTGGTCAAACAAAGGAGCACCTTCAGCGAAAAACTCATCCCCCCAAAATGCACCACAGAGCGCCACCGGAAGTCATTCCTGCCTGTGGCCATCAAACTCTTTAACTCCTCCTTCTAAGTGTCAGTCTATATGACCCTAAGTCATTGAAGTGGACATTGGATCATTAACATCACTGCAATACTTGAAATAATTGTGCAATATTCTCTGTTTAATACTGCTGTGCAATATACTCTTTTCAGTTTAAAATTCCCTATTTATTGATATTTATTCATACTTCTATTACTGCTGTTCAATATCCACCGTCTCATAATCATCTTAATAAGCTACACTTAAGACGGTGTAGTCCCAGAGTGTTCTATCATATAAAAGGTTTCAGTCGTAGTCATTAAATTTTTCACAATTGAGAATGACTTCCGGATGGGAGCCGAAACGTCTTGATTCTGAAAACAGTGTCCAGATGACTACAACTGAAACTTTTTCTATGAAAGCTACACTTAACTTGACAGTATTCATTATTGCATTATTACTTATTACTTATATTATTACATTAAATTATTATACCATACATACTTATCAACTGGTAAATCCACTTTGTACTTTACACCTATTTTAATTTTATACTTATATCCACTTGGTACTTCATTTATCTGACCTGTATTATAGTGTATTATATTTGATTTGCTTAGAACTTCTATTCCTGTGTGCACTGACATGACAGTGAGCTGCTGTAACAAAAGAGTTTCCCCTCAGGGATCAATAAAGTATTTCTGATTCTGATTCTGAAATGTTAGTGGATGGACACAAGTTACTTGTGGTGTCCTGCAGGGGTCTACTCTTGGACTCCTTCTATTCAATGATTTAGTTGCTGCATTTTCATCTATATTTCTATTACTTTTTGCTGATGATACTATCTTGTACCAGCCCCAATTTTCTCCATGAGTTCCGCCTACACACCGACAACTGTGATGTTGCAGACTCCCTTCCTGGATCCGGTACTGTTCTCCACCACCACCACGTATCTGCCGCTGTGCTCGCGCTTTGCCTTCATCAGGCCGAGTGACATGGTGGTCAACGTGTTCTTGAACATGATGTGTTTGTCAGCCTTCAGCTCCTCGTCGTCTCGATACCACACAATGGACGGAGAAGGTTTGCCGGTGTAGCGGCCCTGCAACAGGCAGCTCTCACCCACACGGATGATGATCTTATCACGGAAGTCCAGCTCAATGGTCGGCGGCTCTGTAAGAACAGAAGATAAAGACAAGTAAGAAGAAGTGATACACTGAAGATTCTCTTGATGTTTCTATTATTTTCCTATTTTGTCTCAACGTGACGAGGAAATGACGCAGAAAGACACTTGTGAAGTCAGGCCTTATATGGTGTGAAATACTTGTGGTGTCCCACAGGGGTCTATGCTAGGTTTCCTTCTGTTCCTCATCTAAATCAATGATTTGGTTCCTGCATTTTTATCTACCTTTGTCTTACTTTTTGCTGATGATACTAGTTTTTTTTTTATTGAACAGCAGTATTTCAACTTTCCGATAGTGGATTTTCATAGATTTCCATCAGAAATGAACTGAGTTGCTGCTAATCAATCTAAAAACTGATTAAAACATACAAACAGCTATTACTAATAGGTCCTCACCGAGTTCGTCCTTGCAGGTGATTGGTTTGGTACAGAACGATGGCTTGCTGGGTCCGACCTCATTGACAGCAATGACCCTGAACTCGTAGGTGTCGCCCTCCCTCAGGCCATCGTAGGTGTACTTCCTCTCCATCAGCTCCTCCTTCGTCACTCTGGTGAACTTGTCTTTGCCGATCATACGCGCCTCCAGGAGGTACATAGTGATCTCTGAACCACCATCAAACTTGGGTGCCTTCCAGGTGACACTGATCAAATCCTTGGTGACCTTGGTGACCTCGAGCTCCTCGGGGCGGTCAGGCACACCTGAAGGGAGCACAAACAAACAGATGGTTCATTATATCTGAAGATGGGAACTTATTTAGTGATTTGTGGTTCTTAGAATGTCATTTTCTGTTCAATTTTAATTCTGTTGTCTGCAAAATTTAACAGTTTGATAAAGTTAACTTTTTGATGAAAAAAAGTTCAGAAAAAAGATTTGGGCCACGTTAAAAATAATCTGTTCTGAGATTAATCTGATAATTCAGAGAAAAAAGTTCTGACTTATTTGATCCCAGAATACTGACAAAATTTTCTTTTGCAAAAATTCTATTTAAAATTCGGACTTTAGAATTCAGAATTGTGTTAAACATCTGACTTTATCTTCAAAATCCTGACTTTTCCAAAACTTTATTCTCAAAAATCTGACTTTTCTTTAGTTGTAATATATTCTTAGGAATCTGATTTTCCGATTTTCCCTAAAAATATGTTTTAATGCTACATTTTATTTAGTAAAGTTTTTACTTTATTCTCTTCATTCTTTTTATTCTGGCCTCCTCATCTTCTCATCTTTACAGCAGTAATATGTCAACTTTCAGACCTTCAGAGACTAGTGGTTACCATATTTGTTTAAATAAACTCACTGATTGGTTCCTTGACGATGACCTCGGCTGCGGTCTCCATGAAGGGGCCGATGCCGATGGCATTCTCAGCAGCCACTCTGAAGAAGTAGGACTTTCCAGTGGTGAGGCCATGAGCCACAGCGTTCTGTCTGCTGGCAGTGAAGGACAGCGAGGTCCAGGCCTTACGCTCAGCCTCGCGCTTCTGGACGATGTAGTTACTGATGGGAGAGCCACCGTCATTCTCGGGGAAGAACCAGTTGAGCTTGCAGGAGTCGCTGGTCAGGTTTTCAGCGGTGAAGGGGATGCCGACGGGCCCAGGGACGTCTGAGGGAGAACACAGTCGGGTTTTAATTTAAAAAATATAAATAAAGAGTCTGAAGACGCTGTCTCATTTTGACATGAAAACAGTATTTTACCCAGAACTTCAACTGTGATGTTCTTCTTCTTCTCCCCTCCAGCGTTCTTGGCAGTCAGCGTGTAGACGCCGAGGTGCCTCCTGGTGCAGGGTTTGATGACCAGAGACGAGCTGATGGCTGTCGTCTCCACTTTCGCCTCAGGAGGCAGTGCAGCTCCATCTCTGCTCCAGGTGACCTCTGGGGACGGCTGGCCTGACACGTAGGCAATGATACGGATCACACCGCCGGCGTGGACGACCATCCTCTCCTTCACTGAGGCATCCAGGTCAACTTCAGGAGCAACTGGGGGGAAGAAATTCAACGTTACAGGAAGTTTTTCCTTGCCTCTGTCGCCAAGTGCTTGCTCATGGTGGGAATTGTTGGGTCTCTGTAAATAATATTATAAAGAGTACAGTCTAAACCTGCTCTAAAGGAAAAATGCAATGAGATAACTTCTGTTATTTATATTATATTATATTCAATTAAATTTTATTTATATATATTTATAAATAAAATTTAATTTAATTGAAAATACGTCCTTGTTGAGAAAACGATGGTTTGATGCAAAATAAATATGTAACCATTTCAGACTTTCAGATCGACTCACTGGTTCTGTCGTTGACCTGGAGCACCTCTGGGACTTCTCCTGGCTCGCCGTTACCAGCAGCATTGAAGGCGATCACTCTGAACTTGTATTGACCACCAGTCTTCAGACCGGTGATCACCAACCGGGTGCCGCGGATTTCGGTCTCCTTGGCCTGAAAAACACAAACATGAAGTTTCCAAGATCGCTCTTAAGCACATCTATCTCTAAAACCAAGTTCTATCCCTGGATGAGTGCTGATTTCCTCTCACCTTGACCCAGGCCTCGGTGCCCTCCTCCTTGTGCTCCACCCAGTAGCCGATGATCTTGGAGCCTCCGTCTTTCAGAGGAGGGATCCACTCCAGGTCCACTGTGGACCTCGTCCAGTCGGAAACCTTTGGGGTTGGAGGAGAGGGCGGGGCTACAGGAGGAGACAGACAGGCAGTTAACATCCTGCTCTCTGTATTTAAAACATAAACTTTCAGTGTGTAACTCTTACAGATGGGATCTCTGGAAAAGATGGGGTCTGTGGGAGCGCTGGCTGGTCCAGGTCCCGCGGCGTTGATGGCGGATACTCTGAACAGGTACTGGGAGCCCTCAATAAGTCCGCTCACCACGAATGACTCGCCCAGGCCCATGGGACGGATGGGGTCACGGGTGACGCGGGTCCAGCGTTTGCCCGTCGTCTCTTTTCTCTCCAGCCAGTAGCCGGTGATTGGGGCGCCACCGTCATCCTCGGGCTCCTCCCAGTTAACGGTCATGGAGTCCATGGTGACATTGGTGACCGTCGGCTTCTCACACTGACCGGGGATGGCTGCAGAAAAGATCGAAGGTTAGAGAATTAAAATATTTGACCTCTATCAATACAACTGCAGTTTACTGTTGGAGTAGTCAGTACCACCCTGAATACTGGAACACACTATTAAAGTAGTCAGTTGATCAGTTAGAGTTGGACAATATATAACAATATATACATGAGAATATAAATCTGACAACTGTCTAGATTTTTCCATACTGTTTACACCTTGATATCTGTCAGGCTTTTCATTAAATTCTCAATTTGCCCGTACCTCTATTATCAGTGGACCTTCAAGTAAGGTATTTATTCAGACTTTTTGATGAAAATAATAAGCAAAAAGAGAAAAAGCCTCAAAATAAGCAAAGATGTAAATTTCAAAACTTAATCTTGGCAAGAAATAAAATCATGTTATGCGTCAGCGCATAAGCATGAAGACAATCGTTCTTAATACACCTGTACTTCGTCCTCGATTACTATTATTAGTATTACTAGTAGTAGAAGAAGCAGTAACATATATTAACACCATATTAAATTGAATTAAACTTATATTACATAAATCACTATATAATAATACTGTAATACTACTACTATATTATTTTTTTATATTAACTGCTATATCATGGTATTGTTTTTATATGCTTTGATATATTTTTATGTATATTGTATTTATTATTCACACTTATACCTGTGTACCTATACTTACATTATAAACAGTAAACACATCATGGCTGCCGGAGTTTGTACGATTGTATTATTTCTTTTGTGCAAATAAGTAAATAATAAAAAAATATAATTAACAGTCTAAAGTATTGTAATTTATATAATGTGTCAAGGTTTTAAAAATAATTTCTCTAATATATTTAATTTTATTTCTTTCAAATAGTACTTTATCTGTTATCTTACCTCTCAGACTGCCTGCTGTATCATATCTTTATATTCTTTATAGTTATTTAAAATTCTATAATATACTGGACATAAAGATTGCATTTTTAATTTAACTTTTGTAAACTTCTGTTAATTTCTAGTTTGTGATCTTTTGTTTGATACCATGTGAGTTTATACTTCTGTGATGTACAGTATATGATCCTCTGATATGTAGTTTTACTTGTTTGTCTTGTCTGTAACTCGGTGTAATACATCTATAAAAAGATGATTCTAAATGTCTTTTTGAGGCTCTCCTGGTTAAGTAAATATATAAATAATATATTAAAAATATAAAAACTATATAGTTCTTAGAAATGTGTGTGCACTTTTAGGAATTATTTACATTGATAAAAACTCAGTGTGTGATTACTGTTACAATCCAGATCATTGTTCTGTTCTTAATTATCCTTTTCTGTCTTATTTAACCTTTTAATGAGCAGTGTGGCTTTATTTGATACTCCCACTGCTGTTGTTTTTATTGTAAACTGTGTTAAGACACCTTGATGTGATCAGAATCAGAATCAGGTTTATTGCCAAGTAGGTTTTCACATTCAAGGAACTTGCCTTGGTGTTTGATAAGTGTGATAATGCACTTAAACAAAACCTTTCTTATTAAAGATCTTAAAGAGAAAGACAAAGATCAGATTGATAAATAGTATCACTGTCAGTGAAATGATGATAGGATCAATATATAAGATCAGTATACAAACTGTTTGAAGTACTTAATATTATATTTGTTATTCCAGTTTGAAAATAAGACTCCTTTAAATTAAACTTTAACATTTAAACATTAAACTTTTGACTCACTGTAGAGGTTTCGGGCGACCTCGGGTTCGCTGTCCAGCGGCTCCCCGACTCCGTACTTGTTCTGGGCCATGACGCGGAACACATACTCGTGTCCCGCCATCAGGTTCTCCACCGTCCAGATCCGGTCTTTGGGCTCATTGGTGACGGGCACCCAGGATTTCCTGGTGGCCACGCGCCTCCAGATGACATAGTTTGTGACTTTGGAGCCACCATCGTCCTTTGGTGGCAGCCAGGACAGCGTGATCCTCTCAGCTCCGATCTCCTCAAACTTAATGGGAGCGGAGGGAGGACCGGGTCGGCCTGGAAAAAACAAACAAAACATCAAGTTTAGATGACAGAAATCATCCAGGTGAATCACACCTGTCGGTCACTATGATCTGTGGTTTTAGACAGCTCTTAGGTCATTATGGGGCTGTTTTTGTGATTCTTATTCGCAAATTTTGTCAAGTTTTTAGAATTTTAATTATGATTTTGATACATTTGTTATCAGTTTTGTGTTATTAGTCTCTAAGACCTTGTTAAAGTCAGTGTTATTGCTATCTATTTTGGCCAGGATTCGGACCTTGTCTTGAAAAATTAAATTAAATTTTATTTATTTATATAGCGCCAATTCATATCAGAAGTTATCTCATTGCACTTTTCCTATAGAGCAGGTCTAGACCGAACTCTTTATAATATTAATTACAGAGACCCAACAAATCCCAAAAAAGAGACCTTATTTTCAGTGAGGCTTTCAGGGTCAAACAATGAAAAAATCTAATAAAGAATAAATAAATAAAAATACAAAATGAGCAATAACAACTATCGGCCACATGGTGGCGCTGTAATTAAGGCCCAAAAATGCAATTTTGGAAAGGCCACGCCCTTCACACCGTAAGTCTAACTGATTTGAAATTTCTCACACAAGTCCAGCTCTATGTGCTCTATAAAAAAGTCTCTTGGACCATAAAAGTCCACCATGATGGATTTTTTGAAAAACACATTTTGACATCTAAACCGTTGGTCCGATTGCTACCAGATTTTCTATGGATCATCATTGGACCAAGACTAAAAGTTTGTTGATATCTTACTTATTTTTCACAATATTGACCAATGTACTTCAAAAGGGGCGTGGCTCAGCACATAAATAGACCAAAGTCAACAACCGTTGGTCCAATCATCACAACACTTACAGGATATGTCCACATAACTACCTGACATACCCTGAAAGTTTCATTCAAATCAACCACTAGGGGAGCTACAAATGCAAAAAAAATGGGCATGGCATAACACGAATCAGACTATGAATCAGAAATTGTTTGTTTTCTTCATTCTGTTTGTGAAAATACAAAAAGGGAGATTTCACTGCTTTTGTCACGTCTAGACCACATTTGACCAGGTCCAGATCAAAAGCTTTTAAATGGTCTGTGTTGGCTTGAACCCCGAAATTGCCGCTTGTGGCTATATTTTTAAAATTATTTTTATTTGAAATCTAAAATAAAAATAAAGTCAGAGTAAAAATAAGTATAATAAAAAGAGCAGTTTCACCATGATCTGGTAGAGCAACAAACACGAGAACTTCAGGGTTTTCCACAGTGTTTTATAGCAGAGGCTCGCCGCCTTGACTGAAACATAAGACACCTCCGCTAACATCGTAAAACAATATTCTTTTATGAAATAAAACATGAAACTTTAGGGTAAAGATCAGCTGTTTTCCACAACAAATGCTTTACATTTAATGAGTGTGAAGATGTCATAGGTAAATTGATAATGAGATGAGATGTGTCAGGATGTGTGTGGCTTACTGAAATCCACAAACACAGCTTTTGTTTTTAGATAAATCTAAGTCAATAAAACCTGAAAACACTGTGTTTTCAGCTCTGGTAGTTTGCTGTTTTTTTTTTGTTTGTACCAAGCACGTTGAGCCTCATTTCCTTGGAGGCCTTGCCAAGGCTGTTGGAGGCCACCAGTGTGTACAGGCCGGTGTCGGGACGTTTGCCCTGCTGGATGAGCAGCGTGCAGCTGTCGTCAGACACGATCTTGTTGATGTGCTCGTCGTACTGAACCTCCACCTTGTTGTCAGACTTGTGGGGCGGAGCCTTGTACCAGGTGAGCGTGGGGAATGGACAGCCGCAGATCTTGGCCACTATGCTGATGTCGGAGCCCTGCTCGACCTCCATGAACTCCTTCAGCTCGATGGATGGAGCGCCTGTGGCACAAAATGAGGAGATTATGATGGGGAAAAAAATTGATTCCTCACTTTTGAAGACTTAAGATTCTTCTGTCTTTCTAGGGAAGAATACAAGTTGAAATGAATTGAAGAGAGCAAATATAATATATGAATATAATATATGAATTGAAGAGAGCAAATAAGAATTGATCAAATTTGAGCTAAAACATCAAGATGGGCAATAAATGTGTAGAATATTGATATAATGGTAAGAGTCTGGATATTTTCTGAGAGTTTAGTTCTCTTTTAGTTCTTTAACTTCTGGTCTGGTCTTACAGGTCTGGTCCTGGATGAGGATGGGTCCGGCTGTGGATGAAGGTCGGCTGGCTCCGGCGTCATTGTACGCCACCACTCTGAACTCATACTCGTCTCCCTCCGTCAGGTCCTCCACCTTGAAGCTGGTGGTGTCCACGTCTCTCCTGTTACACCTGAAGGTCACAGCAAAGACAGACAGTTTAGCTGCAGGTAACATTCAACCCACCAACAAAACAAAACCTCAGTCCTGAAAATGTTTTAGAAGGATGAGGACAGAACGGTTAATGGAAACCAGATCTAAATTATTTCTGTGGAAGAAAACTATTAATAATGAAAAAAATTTGAGTTCAAGTTCATATATAATTTACACTGTTTTCACTTTCTGTTTTGCATGTTCATTTATGTTTTGTGGTCACAAAATTAAAATGGAAGAAGTCGGGAGGAACACATTTTTTAGTGTAAACCACGGACTGTATATGCTTCTCTCCACAAAAGTAAAGGATGAGAAAGAATTAGTAAAGTGCAAATTTAACTCTAGGAAAATCTGGAAAAAGTATAGAAATGAGACAAAAAAATAAAGAGAATGGCTAACTAAGTAAAGACTTTCCAACAGAAAAAGTTGTGTAATCAAATCTGATTTTAAAAAATAAATAATTAAAAAAACCTTTTGTAACTATTACGATGTAGTACTTTTTTTTTGTTATCCAGACCCAAGTAGACAGGTGTCAAAATGTCGTCCCCATGATTGATGGAGGCAACATTTCGACCAATCAGTGACTAGTTTCCAAAGTCATTATATGTAGATTGTTAAGTGATCGGTACAGTAGAGGTTTTCAAGGTTCCAAAATTTTGGACCTGACTCAAAAAGGAGAATACTTAGACCTGATCCAAAATGCCGTGGACCTAAACAGACCCAAATAAAGAGAGCACACCAACTCTGGCAGCAGACTACAACAGAACTGCACCTGACCTGATTAGGCTGAATATAATTTGGACCTGGCCTGACTCGGTTCCCAGGTTGTGTCTCAGTTAGTAGGAACCAAGTGGACCCATGTAGTCCTCTTGGGTGAGGGTTTACCTCCTCCAGGACTCCTTCTGGGTGCCACTGGCGTCCCAGCAGAGCAGATCAACGCTGTAGTGGGTGACAGGTGAACCACCGTCGTTCTTTGGAGCCTTCCAGGTCAAAGTCACTGTGCCCTTCTTCACGCTCTGGATCTTCAACCTCGTTGGAGGATCGGGAGGATCTGCAGAAAGAACAGATAAATGTAAGATCACATATTGGTAACTGCTGAGAAGAAGCTAGGTCATTATTTTAAATAAATATAACACATAATATGTATTTTCGCTATGAGATGGGCGATGTGGAGATTTACTGCTGGTGCTGGTAGAGTTAGTTTTATTTTAAGTTTGTTAAAATTATTATATCAGAATAAACCCCTTGAGATGTATCTTCTTCTTTTCAAGAGAGTCTGAAAATGTATTTTCTTTATAACTTGATCAGTGTGTGGTTTAAAAGTGAGTTCAGAGTCAATCCATGATTGACTTTCTGCAGAGATGTACCATCGTTTAGAAGGTTAGTCAGATTGTAAAGCCTCTTGAATTTGTTATAAATAAGGTTTGGATGTATATATGACAGTATCATCTGCATATAATTGAACATCATTAATAAAAATATAAAACAGAAGTGGGTCAAACCTAGGACCTAGGTGGAAGAAGTATTCAGATTCTTTACTTAAGTAAAAGTAACAAGAGCACTGTGGTAAAGTATTCTGTTAAGTACAGAACTTGTATCAGAAAAATGTACTTAGTATCAAAAAGTAAAAGTATTCATTATGCAGAAAAATGTAAGCTGTAAAATTAATAGTAGAGTATTAAGTAGCATAAAATGGAAATACTCAAGTTAAGTACAAGTACCTAAAATTTGTACCGAATACAGCGCTTGCGTAAATATACTTAGTTACATTGCACCACTGCCCTTGTACAGCAACTAACAATTCTAAATATATGTGTATATACAATATTCTTTACATAGATGTAATAAATTAACGGTGTGCCATTAAACGTTATCATGTCACAACGTAGGTTTTTGTGTCTGATATGATCAAATGTAATGAATCTTTGGTTATCTCTGAGCTGCAGCAGCTAAAACCAGCAGAAAACAATGGAACAGATAATAAAACAGAGTAGACGTACGGATTGGATCTTTGGCTTTGGTCCGCTTGATGGTCTCGGTGAATGGGCCGAACCCGAAGCGGTTCTCAGCTCGGATGCGGAACAGGTATTCTTGACCATTGATCAGGTCTGGAACTACCAGAGACTGAGCAGCACAGGCTGGGTTCACCTGGAAGAATGAGATCAGAGTCGTACTTTACATATGAGCCACAGTGTGTTATTTCTAAATAACCATATTATCCTGCTTATACAGTGAAATTAGCTGTGAAAGCTGCAGGTGTGGGCTTGTACCTTGGTCCACGCTTTGCCATCCACCGTCTTCCTCTCAATGAAGTAGCTCTTCACTCTCTCTCCTCCGTCACACTCTGGAGGTTTCCAGGTGAGTCGGCAGGTTCCCCTCGTCACATCGCTGACCTTCAGGTCTCTTGGAGGTCCAGGCAGGTCTGTGGATCCATAAAACAAGAAATTAAAAGAGTAGAAGACTCAGTGGATTTCACCCAAGTGATAATCTGCCAGATGTCTTAATGTTTTATCTTTGAATTTTGATCCCTTTTCACATTTTTATTTGTACTCTTATTCTGATGATTATTCTTCATTACACACTAGTTTTTTTAGCATGTCATCAGGGTTACGCCACCTTGCATTTCACTGTATTTATTAAATGAGCATGTGACAAATAAAACCTTTGAATCTTTGAATGTTGAATCTTTACATACCGAGCACGTTGACTCTGACTTTGACCACCTTGTGTCCGGCGGGGCTCTCTGCGTTGATGATGTATCGGCCGCTGTGGTTCAGTTTACTCTCCGGGATCACGACCACCGAGGTCGTGTCGGTGGAGTGGATCTGAGAGGATACAGCAGCATGAGAAGTCATAAGTCACAATTTGATATATTCATAACACTATTAAGTTGAATTAATCTCACCACTTTTTGGGTTATAAAGATGCCTTAGGTGGATCAGTTTGGATATTTTTCAAACTATATTTCAGATATTGTACTAACAAAGCAAAATATTTGCAGTAATTGGAATTTCATGCGTAGGTGAAACTAAAATTAAAATACAGTCAGTTAAAGTCTGAGCGGTCTGACCTCTGAGTCGACAGGCAGTGTGTGGAGTTCGTTCTTCTTCTCGGTCTCTGCGGTTCCGTCGAAGGTCCAGGTGACTTTGGGAACGGGTCGCCCGGTGATGGTGGCGGGAATCCTGATGGCTGTTCCCGCTCTGCAGTTCAGCAGGTCGTGAGCGCTCAGGTCCAGAGTCACCGTCGGCTCGACTGGAGAACAAACACACACACAAAAACAAACAGCTTTTTTAAAACCAGTGTGCTCTGATATATTTATTCATATTCAGGTAAACAGTCTTTGTTAAGCTTTATTGAGATCAAGATCTGTTTAACAATAGAGACCTGACAACACAAGCTTAAAGAAAATCTGCTGTCTAACAAATGCAAAGTTGAGTTGGAAAACAAATATTATTATGTACAGAGTAAATAGCAGGGGCTCTAATATTCAACCTTGCAGGACAGCCTCATCTACCAGAAAGATCTGATTTGAACAAGCTGTAAGCAGAATCATCAAAACCTACAGACAGCAGCTTCTTTAAATAAATATCATACTCAACAGTAGCAGTTATTGTACTATGAGCAGGCCTAAAGTCTGACTGCTGTGTCTGATGGATGTGTGTTACTCTTACTCAGGATGTCCTGAACCAGGATGTCGGACGTCTTGGCGGGCTCGGAGTTTCCGGCGGCGTTCACGGCGTAGATCCTGAACTTGCACTTCTTGCCCTCCTTCAAGTCGGGGACGGTGATTTCAGTGGACGGGTGGAGCTTGTCGGCGGGGTTCACCCTCCTCCAATCAGGAGAGCCCTCCTCGTGGACCTCAATGATGTAACCCTTGATGGGGCTGCCACCATCTTTGTCCGGTGGGCTCCAGGTGAGTGTGATGCTACTCTTGGTCTTGTCTTTAACCTCAGGGGTTCCAGGTTGGCTGGGAGGGTCTGAGAAAGAAGCAGAAAGGGGGTGAAAGGCCAGTCTTTATAATGTACAATAACTAGCTTTATTCATCCATAAAATTGCAGAGAATACAAAACAGATGGTGGCATCACCTGGTTCTTTTATTTTATACTTATTTTGGACCTTGTTTTACCAAAGTTTTACCAAATATATATTAAATTCTGCACAAGACATACATAACATCTGTCTATAGTCTATCAAATCTTTGCTGAAAAATTAGGTATGAGTGTAAAATCTCTTATTGCAAGTAATAATAACTACTAAGTTCTTGCACTCCAGATGTGCCTTATTAAAACTCTGAATCTGAAGAACCACAAGATCCTGCACACTGTTGACCACTTGATGAAACTCTTGAATACATTTCACCTGATAAAGGTCTGAGGACTAAAACATTGTACTGAGTACTGACGTACTGAGTATTGACGAAGCTGGTCTGAAGAGATAAAAACTTTTTTTTAGGCGGTAAGAGGGTTAACACTCACTGCATGGATCCACGGCGAAGCGGCACTCTGAGGACTCGCTGGGCGGTCCAACTCCTGCAGCGTTGCAGGCTGCAATCCTGAACTGGTACTCGGTTCCTTCGATGAGCCTGAGTACGGTGTACTGCAGGCCCTTCACTGCCGGTTTGGTGACTGGAGCTCGGTTGACACGACCCCAGTACACGGCACCACGCTCCCTCTTTTCCAGCCAGTATCCCTGGATGGTGGAGCCACCGTTGTCCAGAGGAGGATCCCAGGTCAGAGTCATGGTGGATGCTGTAGCAGCGATGATTTTGGGGTTACGTGGAGGTCCGGGGAGGCCGAACGGATCCCTGAGCTGGACTTTCTCTGAATCGCAGCCGTCGCTGACGCCGTACTTGTTCTCAGCTTTGATTCTGAACTGGTAGGTACCGTTCAAGTTCAGTTTGTAGACCTGATGAAGCAAAAATGGGACATTCCTTATTCTATATTTCTATATCTATATTTTTTGTTAAGGCGTTAAAGACGGAATCAAATATGAGATGAAAACACATGATTATGAAGATGTAATCATTTGATTGATAAATTTTGCTAATGCTCTGTTTTATGGGTCTGTTATTTCTTGATAATTTCCAAATAATTTCTTGGAAGTTTCCTGGAAAGAATTTTGATACTAATTACGTGGAAAATAGAGACAATATTCTGAGACAATTGTTTTTGTTAGTTTAGTTAGCTGTGTTGAGTTTAAAGACTGATTTCCAGAGGGACTTTCTTGAAATGCTCCACTTGAACCCAAGTAAATATTGGAAATATTATTTATTTAAAATCAGAAACTTTGTTTTTCATATATTTTAAATTGTACGTCTGTAGAGAAATTGCACATTTTTGTATGTTCAGGTGACCTGCTGTGAACTAAGAGGATTTAGATTACCCTATCTTAGCAATTAATTGTAATTCATTAATTGGAACCAACCATTGTACTAACTGAACGCTTTCTCTATCTTAGGGCCGCATTACATGCATCTTTACACGAAACCTCCAAGGAAATTATTGGGAAATTGTTAAGAATTTCTGGACATAAAATTTAAACATTTAACAGTAGCTCATTGGCCATAATTCTTACTATAACAGTTAAATAACTCAAATGTCAGTAATGCTCCATCGTAAGACTCTGACCAGTTGATAATTCCTGAACAGCTGCAGCTTGTGCTGGTTTATACAGAGCTGCACAATGGACTGACTGAAATCCACACGTAAAGGCACATTGTAGCGGGGCTCAAGCACTTTAAGCATTTGCTTAAAAGCATTAGTTATTGATTTGGCACAGTCTGAATCTGCAGTGAGAGGCTGCCTGAACGCTGTGGGGAGAAGGACTCGCCTTCCAGTCTGGTTTTGTCTCGTTCCGCTGATCAACACATTCAGCTGATACCCCGGTAAATGATGTTTGAAGTAATTCCACAGACATACCCGACTTCAGTTGAACAATGTTGGCATACAGTTTGACATTAATCGTTGCCCATTCTCTGTAACTAACCGGGAAACTGTAACCAGTGCTCCCATAAGTGGATCTAAATGTCACGGAAAGATCCTCCAGCTCTGCTTTCTCATTTGTGTTGACTATTCGGCAGCAACGCTACAGGAACTTGACTAACCTGGTTAACTGGGCTAAGACGACTAGCATGCTAGTCGATAGACAGCAACTGGTGCGCTGCCATAATTTCTATTCTGCGCGTGAGAGTAGTCAACATAAATAGACCACTCTTTCACAGAAAATATTATTTAAATTAAGCAGTATAGGCAGTATTAGCTATTAGGGTGGAATGTGAGTTAAGCCTGTTCTTGAAGTCTGGAGTCAGGAGAAATATCACTTCTTGTATGATGATCAAGTATTTGCTTTTTTATCAGCATTAATGGATCAAAGTAGTGCATCCCAGTTTAGTTTTCATGCTCTCCAGCTATGACTCACCCCATATCTCCTGTCGATGAGGTTGATGGTCAGAACTTCGAAATCGGACTTCTTCTTGCTGGCGTCTCTGTGTTCCACAATGTAGTTGGTGATCTCGCTGCCTCCATTATCCTCCGGGGCGTCCCAGGTCAGGTAGCATGAGTCCGCCTTGATGTCTGAGATCACGATGTTCCTTGGAGGAAGAGGACGGTCTGAAAATGCAGAGTTGGGTTAATGTAATGCTCAATATGTAGAGATGATGAAGAAATTTTCATATTTAATTTTAATCTCACAAAAATGCAGCTCCGTTAGACATCAAAGAGTAAAATGATGGAAGTTAAGAGATGTTCTTACCAAGGATCTCGACTCTGATGACATGCTGAGCTTTGCCGTAGCAGTTTTCAGCTACCAGCTTGTAGTTGCCCTTGTCCTGCCTGATGGTTTCTGGGATGGCGATCTTAGTCCTCAGAGTCATCCGGTTCACCTAAAGACGAGAAGGCAAAAGGCAAATGAATTTATTAATATAGATTATACAAGGCAGTTTCAATGCGCTTTACAGACATTGAAACTTTAAAATCAATTAGAAACAAACTTTAAAAGATTGAATAAAAGAATAGAGCTTGAAGAGCTCCTTAAAATAATATCACTGATGATTTCCCTATTAGAACCAAAAAAGTGAAGAGTACCTGAGGATGGCGCTAGAAGAAAGATCATGGGGTCACGCAGTCAGACCAGAAAGTTTAACAACAAAATTCATCAAGACAGTTTGCTATTATTCAATGGCGCAAATTCCCGGATCAGAGTTCACCCAAGTTGAACATGATGCTGATTTACTTAAATTGAATCCACTGATCACAGCAATTCCATTGAAATGTATTAATTTTGCTGTAAAATGTCACCTGTTGAAATGCTGGTATGACTGAGCATTTACTTTCACGACAATCTGGCATGTCGTTTTTGAGATACTATTCTTTGGACCAAATGCAGCGAAGTCCATAAACATATGAGTTCATCAGTTCTCACCTCCTCAGTCTCCATCGTCATCTTCTCTTCATCAGGCTTCTCAATCACCACCTCGTCCTTCATCCATTGGAGCGTTGGCAGAGGAAGTCCCTTCACCTCTGCTGGGATGTCAATGGCCGAGCCTCTCTTCACAATGATGGCATTACTCTTGAAGAACTTCAGGAAGGTAATAACTGGAGCAACTGTGGACAAACAAACATTTTTCAAGTTTTTGCTCTTTAGCTGTTGCTCGTGTCAATCTAAACTTTTAATCTTAGAGAGTCTCGCCCAACCAGATCAGTCAAAATCATACATTTCTTATTTTTTTTTAAGATTATTTTTCAGGCATTTTTGGCATAGTGACAGCAGAGAGACAGGAAAGGCGGGAGAGAGAGGGGGGATGTCATGCAGCAAAGGGCCCCCTGGTTGGAATCAAACCCGGGCTGCTGCGGTAAGGACTCAGCCTTAATGGTATGTGCTCTACCAGGTGAGCTACCGGGGCGCCTCAAACATGTTTCTTTTTAACATTAAGATATTAATAGTGAGTTTCGTACTTTCATCGTCCTGGATCTTGGCTTTGATAGGCTTGGAGGGATCTCCGTCCCCAACCTCATTCACAGCTTTGACGCGGAACTGGTACTCCTGGTCCTCAGACAGGTTCTCGATGGTCCCGCAGCACTCAGTGAAGATCTTGCGGTTTGCCACTTCGAACTCTGTGCCGTCAGACCTCATCTTCTCCACATAGTAGCCTCTGATGGGGCTGCCGCCGTCGGTGCGAGGCGGCTGCCAGGCCAGGGTGATGGTGTTCTTGCTTCTGTCGGTGTAGTGCAGCTTCTCAGGAGCAGATGGAGTACCTGGAAGATTGTGGAGGAGTTCCGTCAACACTGGAGTCACAAATCCATATCTCTGATATATAGCATTTTGTTAGAAAAATCATCTAATGTCAAAAGTTGGTCATAGTTTGGTAGATTTACCTTTGGGATCCTCGGCCAGGATGGGTCCCAGGTCGGCTGGAGCTCCGTCACCGTACTTGTTCCTGGCGATGACCCTGAAGTCGTACTCCTCCCCAGCCAGCAGGCCCTGGATGTCACACTTGCAGGACGCGGTCTCGATGGGCTGGCGGAAGAGTTTCATCTTGGCATCCTTCCTCAGCACCTCATAGCCGATGATGTCGCTGCCGCCGTTGTCCACAGGGTCGGACCAGGTGAGAGTGATGTTCTTCTTGGTCACCATCACCGTCTTCAGGTCGACCACTGGTCCGGGGACGTCTATGAAACACAGGCCAGTAAAAATGTCAGCTATGGGGTCTTGGCCTTGTTTTTTCCTATTACCAGTGCCTTGGATCTCTTACTATATAACGGTTTGTATAAATTCTGTACTGTAAGGTACAAGAAAGTAACTGTTTCTGTAACTAAGACGGTGTAGTCCCTCATTCGTCCAGGAGTGTTCTATCGTAGAAAAGGTTTCAGTCGTAGTCATCTGGACACTGTTTTCAGAATCAAGACGTTTCTTGTCGTAGTCTGAAGGTTTCAGTCGTAGTCATCTGGACACTGTTTTCAGAATCAAGATGTTTTGGCTCCCATCCGGAAGTCATTCTCAATTGAGAATGACTTCCGGATGGGAGCCGAAACGTCTTGATTCT
Source organism: Siniperca chuatsi (assembly GCF_020085105.1). Taxonomy (NCBI): domain Eukaryota; kingdom Metazoa; phylum Chordata; class Actinopteri; order Centrarchiformes; family Sinipercidae; genus Siniperca; species Siniperca chuatsi. Next base: position 29,235,940 of record NC_058053.1, read on the forward strand.
GAAAACAGTGTCCAGATGACTACGACTGAAACCTTCAGACTACGACTGAAACCTTTTCTACGATGTTTCTGTAACTGTAATTCTTCAACGTTTTTATCATTTTCCAACACAAAAATGTGCATGTATTAAGTGTCTTTAAATGTATTTGTATAGTCGATAATAGATTAATAAGTACATAAAACATTGATTCATCAGTTCTTTAGCAGATGTAGACAACTGATGGGACCCTAAAATATTTTGTCTCAACTTGAGGTTTTTAAGTTTCTCCAATATAATGCTCACCCTTGTTTACCGGGTGTATTAAAATCAGAAAAATCTGTAATTCCAACTGATTGGCACTTGGAGCAAAAAATTGTCTTTTGGAGATCACAACATTCTTGTTTTCCTCTGCATTACAAAAGAATAAAGACAGCAAATACGATCTTCAGAAGAATATTTCCCCTCTGAGCCAGTTTACCTTCAGTTGGTTCTTAAATTTCTAAAACAAACACAGAGCATGTTTTTTCAGAAAACTACTTAAGAGGTTGTATGTATGGGATTCACTAGATTTTTACTGTGAAACCTTGATGCTGTTGTGTATCCATTAAACACTGACCCATAACGTCCACTCTGGTCTCTGCGGTCTTGGTCCCGCTGCTGTTGGTGCCGGAGATCTGGTACTTTCCATGATCCGCCCTCACGGCTTTCTTGATGAACAGAGTGCTGTTCTTGCCCTCTGTCTCCACGATCATCCGCTCCTTGTCGATTTCGGCTTCGTCTTTGGCCCATTTGACTTCAGGCTGGGGTCGGCCGGTCACCACGGCGGGAAGCTTCAGCGATTCGCCGGCTTTGATGATGACGCCATTCTTCACAGAGACATCAAAGTCCACAACAGGAGTTTCTGAAGGACACGGACAGCGAGACAAGTCAGTCTTGGATTGAAATGTATTGAATGAAGTACTTAGATCTCATAATCAGGACAGGCAGAAGATGTTTTGTGTATTCGTAACACTTCCTGCAGCTGTTTCACAGTAAAAGCAATTTGATTCTCTTGACTGGAAAGCATTTACTATGAAGCAGCTGCAGGAAATGTTGAATTAGATTTTCAAGTCAGTTATAAAAACAACGGAACATTCTCTTTTTTAATGTCAAAAACAATCCCAAATAAAATACAGTGAGGTAAAGTAGCGTATTGTTACCTCCCACCCTATCCAATAATAAAACTGTCCGTACCTTGAGGCTCTTTGACGGTGGCAGGTTCGGTCACACCGGGAGCTCCAGGACCGGCATCATTGATGGCGATAACACGGATGTAATAATCTGCTCCCTCTGTCAGACCTGTCACAGTGTACGTCAGCTCTTTACACCTGAATTCTGTGCTGCGAGTCCATTCCTTCTCTCCGGCCAAAACCTGTGATCAGAAAACCAGAGTTTGAGAGTTAAACATCACAGGTCAAAGACTTGTAAGATCTCTGTTTTGCTTATTCTCAAATGGCAAAGAAAAGACCTACAGCTGCAGATACATCAGTTCTTGGAAATTTAAATTAGAGTACAAGAGTCCACTACTGCTGCTACTGTATTAATTTTCTATACCTTTTCAACGTGGTATCCCAGGATGTCTCCTCCGCCATTGTACAGAGGGGGCTTCCAGGCCACAATAACAGAGTCCTTCCCAGTGTCCACAATCCATGGGGTGGGGGGGCCAGGAGGCACTGGGTGGGGGTGTGACAGAGGCATATTAATCTTTCTGAGGAAATTACAAGACTTAACTCAACAGGACAATGTATCTTTACACGGTGAAAAGTTTGTTCAGCAGCACCTGTTCTTGTTTGTACGATAAGTTGGCTTCTTGGAAAACTGGTTTTACACTTTTCGCATAAATGCATCTTTGGTGTGCAGCTGGAAGGTCGGCAATCAAACTAAAATTAACAAACTAGTTTACTTTGGAAAATAGTTAGCAGGAATGTGTAATTTATGGGCTAAAACATGCAAAAAAGTCCTTTAAGTTTTGTTTACATTGTGACAGTTTAATTTGTCAATCTATGTGCCATATTAAATATTTAAGGAATCATTTAATTAAAATTTGTGAAATGTTGTGCATTTCAGCTTTTTTGATAATCTCATTGATCAGCTATAAGGGGGCACTAAAAACTACAGGTCAAAGATGTTGGCATCACTTCTCTCTTTCTGTCTTTCAGGCAGGGGCAATGTGAAACCAGAACCAATGGGTACGTAAAGAAGGAAATCATTTGCGAAATGTTAGTAGTTTGTATTAACTGGGCTAAGATGTACAAAAACACTGGTATGGTCCTTTAAATTGTGTTTTTCATTGTTTCTTTTTGTTCATCCATGTGCCATAAAAATACTTCAGCCAGTGATCTGGATTTCATTAAATTTGAGTAAATGACTGATCTAACTTCGAATTCCAACTTTTTTACAATCACAGTGATTGGCCATAAGGGGTTGATAAAATTACTGGTCAAGACAGATTAAGCATTTTTGAAAAATTTTGTGTTTTGATTTGGCTGTTTGATGCTTGCTGCCTCCTTTCTGAACAGCTCTGCTTCTTCATGTTGACCTCTGATAGGACTGAAAAACTTACGGATGGCGTCCATAGCGACAATGCGGTCTGTGGGCTCGCTGAAGGGCCCGGGCCCGGCTAGGTTCTCAGCACACACTCTGAAGATGTAGGTGAGTCCCTCCATCAGGCCTGTGACCTTCACCCCCAGAGAGTTGAGGAGGGAGCGGTTGACTCGGGTCCAGTGTTTGCTGTTCACCTCCTTTCTCTCGATCCAGTAGCCCAGGATCGGGCTGCCGTTATCCTTCGGTTCGTGCCAGGAGATGTGGGCGGTGCTCGCCGTTACCTCGTGGACTCTGGGTGTGTTTGGAGCGTCGGGAGGATCTGAAGGGGGAGGAGAAAGGGTGAGTGACTCAACGCTCTTTTTACATTAGTGGAAAAGGGGGAAAAGATATGGGGTTCAATGTGTCGTTCTTGATATGACTACCAGGTGGTGCCAAAGTAAAAAATAAAAATCCTATGCATAGTTTCAAATGTTGCTGGTTCAGTTAATAAAATTTACAAACATAATTTATTTGATTTGACTTATTACATAAAACAATAAGTAATTAAAATAAATTCTTTGGGGAATTACTTTTGGTGATAAAAAGAAAGTTTTTTATTATTACAAATTGCTTTATGTATAATATATTTTGACCAAAATTTGTTGATTTGGATCCTAATATTTAATATAGTGAGAGAGTGGGTATAATTTTTTTTTCATCACGTGATAAAAATGTTCAAATTGTAAAAGGTAAATTACTTTTTGTGGTTATAAAGAAATACATATATTTTTAAAAAATGTGCAAATAATTGTGTGCATAATTTCTTCAGGGGGATTTTTTCATGGGATTATTATTAAAATATTCAAATACAAAAAAGAAAGTATGTAATTATAATTAAATAAAAAATTGTACCATTAATAAAAATTTTTTAGGTATTATTTATAGATTTTTATTACATGGGACATTGTGTATTTTGCAGATTTATTTGGGACTTTTCAGCCAGATAACTCTGTGACTCTAAGGTCACAACCTGACCTGAGCTTTAAAATTTCCATGTGTTTATTTTCTGTTCTTTACATACCGAACTGGTTCTTGGCGACCAGCGGGTCGGAGATACATGGCGGTCCACAGCCGAACTTATTCTCGGCGGTGACTCTGAAGATGTACTCCTTCCCTTCGATGAGTTTGGTGATGGGGCAGCTGGTGCCCTTCAGGGTGGAGGTGATGGTGATCCAACCGATCTCGTTGTTCTTGTTGTCTTTCTTCTCCAGGATGTAGTTCAGGATCTCGCTACCACCATCGTCCTCGGGAGGCTCCCAGTTACAGATGACCGAGGTGTTCCTGATCTCGTCGAAGGTAAAGTTGATCGGAGCACCAGGTTTGTCTGCGGCAGAACGGTCGTGTTTAATCTCAGGAGGTTTAAAGTTTATATTTTGTATCGATACTCGATTTTGTAATTTTCAATTCAATGGGGCTTAATTGGCATGGGAAAGAGATGTTAACATTGCCAAAACATGTGTAAAATAAAAAAAACAAACAGAAGAAATGTGCTATTAGAATATATACAGATAAGTAAGGCAAGGCAAGTTTATTTGTATAGCAAGTAAGTAAGATAAGATAATAATAATAATAATAAAATATTGACTTGCAGTTAAATTTCCTCCTCCTTCAGTATTTTTAATGTTGAGCTTATTGAACTCTTTGAAATCTGAGATCACAGAGTTGAACTTCGTAAACATTCCTTATTTCACTGAATGTTGTACATTGTAGGAGGAAGTGAATCTCTGTCTCAACCGCACCTGTCGAACAGTGACTGTATCTTCTATGGCTCTTACTCAACAAACCAAACACATTTGAAACATACTTTTAGTCAAGTATGTTTTCCTTTTCTTTAATTTAAATTCAGTTTAATTTTTTAAATCACAATTCAATAATTATGAGACAAAATTGTAAATACTTTAAATAAAATTGCAGTAATTCAAGCCCCACTTTACTTGTTCTTCAACAAGGTGAATAATGCTGTGCAAATTTATGCCATAATCCTAAAACAGAAAGATGTCATAACAAGTTACTAATTTGTTAATCTATTAATTTAATTCAAAGCATTTTCAACTTTATTTATTAATTTCTGCAGTTGTCTCAGACCATGAGGTGGTCATGTGACCTGTCGGTTTGGGTATCAGGATGGAAAATCATAAAAAATAAACTTCTATCTTACCGAGGACATTCACGAAGCAGGAGGCGGTGGCGACACCATGAGTGTTCTCCACCTGAATGGTGAAGTTGCCATGGTCTGCTCTGATGGCGTCGCGGATCATCACCGCAGACTGACCCTTCTTGGTCTGATCCATACCCAGGCGCTCACGCAGCGGAGTCACAAACTCCATTTCTGGTTCAGGAACCTGAAGGGAACAAAGGAAAAATTTATGAATTCCTTGAAAAATATGCAGAAATACATAAAATGCTCAGGATTCTCAGGTCTCTCTGAGGACACAAACCTGGCCCTTGGTCTTCTTCCTCTTGACCACAGGGACTACCTTCTTTGTCGGCTCCCTGGTGATGTCTTCGTTGTTCCTCAGCCAGCTGACCTTGGGGTACGGGCAGCCGGAGATGTAGGCGTCAATTCGGATCTCCTCGCCCTTTTTAATGCACACACCGGACTGCACACGGGCGTGGAGGGTGACCTTCGGTTTTTCTGAAAATGGAAGAAGAGTGAGAAATTTAGGCAGTTCTTATTTAAGGTTTAAAGCTAAATATACTTTCAGTGGGTCAATAACTGATTTTAAAGCATTTGCAGTTTTTCATACCGACGGGGTCTGCAGCCTTGACGAGCTGTGTGCTTCGGGATGGCTCGCTAACTCCGGCGGCGTTCTCAGCTCGGACCCTGAACTGGTACTCCATGTCCTCCTTCAGTCCGGTCACCACATAGGAGAAACCGGGGACCAGGCTCGGGGTGACCCTCTCGTAGCGGTCGCCATCCTTCTCAATCTTCTCCACAATGTAGCCCTGGATGGGACAGCCGCCATCATAATCTGGGGCCTTCCAGGTGACCGTGATGGACTTGGAAGTTGGGTCGTGAGCCTCCACCTGGATGGGTGGGTCGGGTTTCTCTGTGTAGTTGATATTAACAACAGACAGTACGTCAGGTTAATTTCGAAGTTTATTCACTCGTGGTCTCCAGTATTTACCCAATTTTACAGAATAAGACTAGAGTGTAGCAGATCCATGAGGGTTTACTTGAGCTATATAATAACATCAGCATGCTAACGTGCTCACAAGGGCAAAACAAATCAATCCTCTGATATTATTCAGCTGAAAACAAGACTTACGTTTGACTTCCTCAATGAAGACCGGGTTGCGTAGCTCCAGATATTCCCCGGCTCCGACCTTGTTGACGGCCTTCACTCTAAAGTAGTATTCACAGTTGACATAGAGGTCTTTGATGGTGCAGGTCAGGACGTTTTCTCCCGACATGACGGGCATGTAGGTCTTCTTGGAGGCCTCGCGGCGCTCCAGGGTGTAGCTGACGATTGGGGTGCCACCATCGTCCTCTGGGGCTTCCCAGCTGATCTTGCAGGAGTTCTTGGTGGTGTCACTGGAGGCGATGTCTTTACACTGACCAGGGAGTCCTGCAGGGTTCAGGAAGGAAGCAAAAATGTGTCAGAGGATGACTGCTGCTTGTCTGTTTCTGGTGAATTACATCCAGAAATGGTGCTGATAGCAGGGCTGCAGGCAGGCTTTTAGAAATACTGGGGTCATGAAGTCCCCCAGCACAAGAATGTATCTAAAAAGCAAAAACTTTTTTGAAAATTGTTGGTGGAAAACCCTGGGTGCAACCAATGTTTCGACTGGTTTACAAAAACACATCATTACTGGAATATGCAAGTTCAGTGACATATGAACAAAGCACTGTGTTATATTTCCCAAGCACGGTTATTTGAAGGACATCCTACCGATGACTTTCACATTGACGGTTCCAGTGGCGGTTCCCAGACTGTTCTCTAGGGTGATAGCATAGGCGCCGGCGTCAGAACGTGCGCACTTGAGCAGCTCCAGGTGAGCGCTGTTCATCTCCACCGTCATGGAAAGCCGGTCGTTAGCCTTACACTCTACTGTGTCCTTCTGCCAAATCATCTTGGGTGTCGGGATCGCCCTATAGGGGATGTTCAGGTGCAGCTTCTCGCCCTCGATCACGACCATGTCCTGCGCCTCTAAATCCATGGTTGGAGCGCCTTGGGACCAAAGGACAGGATTATTATTCAGGGTTGATTATCAGTGTTTTTAATTGCACATCTTTTAAATTCTTAAATTTAAATTCTGTCGATGCTTACAGTCAGGATCCTTGGTGAAGACCTTGTCGGAGATCTCGGAGGGATCGCTAACGCCAACAGAGTTGATGGCACGGACCCTGATGAGGTACTTCTTCTCTGGTTTGATTCCGTCATCAATCCTGAACTTGAGCTCCCTGATGGGTCTGTTGTTGACCCTGAGCCACTTCAGCTCCGGACGTGCCTCGGCCACCTCCACATGATAGCCAGTGATTGGGCACCCGCCGTCTTTTGCTGGAGGCTTCCAGGTGACATTGATGTGCTCCCTGCTGGCGTCAGGGATAGTCACTTCCAAAGGAGGAGATGGAGCACCTGGAAAGAGAGGAGGATGTCTGAGTTTACATCTGAAATGTTTTCTTTCTCGCAGTGTTGTCCAGAGTTTTGAAAATTATCTACATTCATCTGCAGAATACCACAAGAACAAATCCATATATCTGCATTTGCAATGAACATTTGATGGTCTCTTACTGGTGGAATCCTCTATGGTGAGGATCTCAGTGGGTTCACTAGGCTCTCCGACTCCAGCCTCGTTCTCGGCTCGGACCTGGAACTGCACCTCAGACCCTTCGTCCACATCAGTCACCTTGAACTGAGTCTGTTTGTCTGGAGTCTTGCAGCACTTCAGCCAGCGAGTTCCCAGCTTCTCTTTCTTCTCAATCACGTACCTGGTAAGCAAAAGATGATTGGGTTTTTGAATAGTTCTTCAATTGTATTTGGCGTCACAAACTGTATAAAAGCAAACCCGGACTTTTTATAGGTATATAGAATCTAAATGCAAGAATGATACGTTTTCTGTCCTTGTCTTCTCTGTTACTTATATAACAAAGTCTGGATGGTAGGATAGCTGTTGCTTCATGTCCTTTTTACCCAGAATATCTCTAATAAGCACATCCACACTTCCTTCAAGATCATCTCATCTCATTTTTAATGTACTTTGCCTCATAGCAATCTACACAGTAGTTTTACAGCAGTTTGTAGTCTTACTTGGTGATGGGTCTTCCACCGTTGCTCTTGGGTGCTTCCCATTTCAGCTCCACATGTCTCTTGGTGACCTCCACCACCGTCAGGGCATAAGGAGGTCCAGGAGTTGCTGCAGAGAACATGACAAACATTAATGTCCATACCAGACAGTTTGTCTGTAGCTTATTTTCTTTGCAGCCCTACTCATATTGCCCACTTCTACAATATGAAAGTGCTTGACAGAACAAACCTGATGATATATCTACCATAAGTGAAGCTAAAAATGTTCCACACAGTGATGCTAGAGGAAAAGTCATGGTGTCATTAAAATATAAAGGGTTCATCCTCTGGGGAGATGCTGACAACGGTTGAGAACTTACTGAAAGTGTCTTTGGCGAGCACAGCGTCCTCCAGCTCACAGAATTCACTCATCCCCACGGCATTCTCGGCTGCGACACGGAACACGTACAGCGATCCTTCGTTAAGAGGGGTCACCGTGTACTTAAGCTCCTTGATGGTGGTGTCGACAGCCTGCCAGGCCTTCCGCCTCACATCCCTCTTCTCCACCACGTAGTTGGTGATGGGCGAGCCTCCGTCGCTGCTGGGAGCCTGCCACTTCAGGTCGGCGTTGATCTTGGTGATGTTGGTCACCTCCAGCCACTGAGGAGCAGATGGAGGGTCTGTTGAAAGGAAAACAGGAAATTGGTGAATGAAAGGCAGGCAGTGTTTGTCTGATTGTAGATTTTTTCAGTCTCGGAATGTATTTCTTGAAACCCAAACACGTACAACATGTTCCCCAAGAGATCCATCTGGTGTGGCCAAATGTTATTCACAACATTCAGCAGCATTGTTAAACTTTGTTACTTAAAAATCTAAATTTAGATTGTCTTGATGGTCTTACTGCAAGAATGGCACATTTTCCTTCTGCTTCTTCAGTGTTGCTTACAAAGTTGAGGTATGTGTGAGTAAAGTACTGGCCAAGGAATTGTAGAGGAAACAGAAGAAGAGGTATCTTTAATAAACAGAAATGTACTGGCTAGAAAATAGTAAGAAAAAACAGTGATTTTTATGTTTTAACCTGAAAAACTGCTGTTTCTAATTCTCAAGGACCTGATAAACTTCTCTGACTCTTAGACTTAAAAGTTCATAGGATAAACTCAAAAAACCATTGCTGATAAGATACAATAAAGCCTGAACATTTACATTTTGAAGATACAACTTTGTTTAACTCCAGTTCTAGCAATTTTCAGGTCAACTTCAAGTTAACTTGAACTAAAAATTTATCAGAATATTTCAAAACCCATTTCGAAGGCCCATTGGATAAACTCAAGGACACTTGGTTATCATAATAAGATAAGACCTAAATGCTGCTATATTATAATCCTCTCAGAAACAACCCATCCACTGCCCACCCCTAACTACCCTCCAGTTGGACTTACAAAGTCTCTCCCTGCAGACCACGGGGTCGCTGGGCTCGCTGGGTTCGCTCTCGCCGGCCTTGTTGACGGCCTTGACCCGGAATGAGTACTCCTGCTTCTCCATTAGGCCCTGAAGCTGGTGCTCAGTCTGAGGAACGTCCTCTGCGATGCGGATCCACTCCTCGCTTCCGGTCTTCTGGAACTCGATGATGTAGCCTTCGATCTTTGCCCCGCCATCATGCTCCGGCCTGGTCCATGCCAGCAGGGCTGAGGTCTTGCCAATCTCCCTGATGACAGGCTTACCAGGAGCCCATGGAGGATCTGAAGAAGAGTGTGTGGTTATTATAATCATCCAATTACTCTTACTCCCGATCCCATTTACTTTAAATCCTGATCCTATTATTCTCACTTCCAAATCTGTTACACCCACTTTCGATCCCATTACTCTTACTCCTGATTAATCTCACTAGTAAGTAATTAAAATGTAATCTCTGATACAACAATCCTTAAAAAATAGTCATCAATACATTGATTACAGCAGTTTTCGAATGAACCTAAGTCGAATAATAGCACTGATTGACATGTGACATACCGATGGGATCTTTGATGAGAATGGGATCGGTCTCTACGCTCGGTTTTCCAGTTCCAGCCAGATTTTCAGCCAGAACATGGAAACGGCACTTCTTCTTGGTGGGGAGTCCCTTCACCCTGCAGCCACATGAAAGCAGGGTTAGAAAAACACTCTCCAACTTTTCTTCACATATCTTTCACCTCGTTGGCTGATGAATTTTCATCATTATTCCTGTAATTTGAAAGCTGTTATTATTTACCTGAAGGTTGTGTCCTTGATGGGCAGTTTGTTGCATCTGATCCACTTGTCGCTCTCTGGATCGAACTTCTCAACCCAGTATCCCGTGATGGGACTGCCGCCATCCTCATCTGGCTCAAACCAGGTCAGAGTCACAGCATCCTTGGCGATGTCGGAGGGAGTGACTCTGGTGGGAGGACCAGGAGGATCTGAAACAGATGGAAAATTATGTGATTTATCATTGATTATTCAAGTCTTCAAAAAGGACCATTTTTAATAGATAGTAAGTAATAAAAAAAAAACGTACCAAAGGAATATTTTGCAATGATTGGCACATGCTCTGCAGGTTCGCCGATGCCGTACTGGTTCTCAGCACTGACCCTGAAGATGTACTCCTTCATAGCTATGAGCTTGCATGCCTTGAAAGTGGTGTGTTTCACCGTGGCTGACATCTTCACCCACTCCTCTTTGTCTGTCTGCCTACTCTCCACAATGTAGTTGGTGATGGGTGATCCTCCGTCATCCCTGGGAGGGTTCCATGCCAGGAAGCATGACTCATTGGTGATCTCGGAGATGTCGAAGGCGGCTGGAGGGCCGGGTTTATCTGTGGAGGAGGAGATAAAATGTGAAAATGACTCTAAATTTACATTCAGGTTGGTAATGTCTCAGGAGCAGACCACTTTCAGACATTTCTAAAGTGGCATGAAAGACATATGAGCTTGACACATTGAATGTGACATTGATAAGATTGAACAAGTCTATATAATTGTTTATCCAGTCTTTATGGCTTGTTTTATTTTCTATCCAAAAACATGTCTTCTGGTTTATTTGTACATTAAGTAGCCTACACTTGGCAAAGTGGTTGGTATGGCTTGTTTAGCTCTCAAAAAAAAGGAGAAGAATGTTTCATTTTCCTGTACCGAGAATGTTGACATCGATGGTGGCGGTGGCACGTCCACAGGCGTTGACTGCCTCGATGATGTAGGTGGCAGTGTCTCCTCTTGTGGTGTTGGCAATAGACAGCTTAGAGTGTCCCGGCTGGGTGTCAATGGTAATGCGGTCATCGGCCCGCAGTACCAGGTCAGCCTTGGTCCACTTCACCCGGGGATCAGGCTTTCCTTTGACATCCGCAGGAAGCTCGATCTTGGTACCAGCCCTGGTGGTCAGACCAGCCAGCAGCTTCACATCCAGCTGGATCTCTGGAGGCTCTGTTGGAATTTTTTTTAAAGAAAAGTGTCAGAGAGAACAAAACACCACATTCTGTGCAGAAAATTCCAAATACCCTTATTCCCAATCCCATCACCCACACTCCTGATCCCATCTTAGTATGAACTTTTCATAGACAGGCTGTGTGTGTTCTGCACAACTGAGAAATCTTTTAACTCATGTTTAAACAAAGGGTAATGTCTAGAGATTTAGACATTTTAGACATTAGATTTGCAACAGTAATTATTACCCATCATAATGCTTTATTGTATCCCAGAAATCCTATCCTGGTCCAGCTGACACAATGCAATATTATTCCTGTTCCTGATCTGAAATCAGGCTCTAATCCAGAGGGATTAGAAAGAGCACTAGCTGGCCTACCTCTGGCATCAACGGCCTGGATCTCATCGGTGGCCCTGCACGGTCGGCTGGCTCCCAACTTGTTGAAAGCTCTGACTCTGTATGCGTACCACTGGCCCTCAATCAGGCCAGTCACCTGGAACCTGTGAGCACACACAATCACAAATGGACCCAATAAAACTGTTAAACAAGGAAACACTCAACCTTTTTAGAAATCATTACAAATCACTTTCATAAACACCATTTTCACTGACAAACTGTTTAATCTTACTTCAGTTCAGGGATGGGGTCACCGCAGGGTTCCCACTTGTCGGTACCACGCTGACACTTGTCCACCACGTAGCCTTTGATTGGGGCACCACCATCATACTTCGGAGGCTCCCAGGACAGGAAGATGCTCTTGGCGCTCTTATCCCGCCATTTCAGGTTCTCGGGAGGATCAGGTACAGCTGGGGAAAAAAATATAACGTAGATGAGATTCTGGATATTTGTAAAAATATGTGTATCTGGTATAAACTTAAAGTCTCCATAACTAAATACAGTTTCTCAAAAACAAATCTAATCTGATAAAGTTGGCTTGATTTGAGTTAATCAATTTCAGACTGACAGAATAAATACTCACTGGCAGGAGAGGAGACGTTGACGGGCTCGTCAATGTACGCCGGTTCTCCAGGTCCACACTTGTTGCAGGCAGTGACACTGAACAGATACTCCTTTCCTTCAATCACATCTGTTATTGTGTGCTCCAGGTCCAGGACGCCGGTAGCCACCTGGAAAAAAACATGATCGCAATGGTGAGGAACTAACACAAAAACTACAGTAGACTTATTTGTCTAGACAGTCATTTTTAGCAGCTTTGCCTTAAACACCACATTCTTTCGCATTGAGTTTTTGTGGCCTCGAACTGAATTTTAACCTAGAATTTGATTGCCACTTGGCCTTGTCAAATTCACAAGAAATGTCACTGCCATGCTTTATTTGGGCACTGGAGAGTTTTTTGGAGTATTTTTGCCCCCAACAGCCAATATACATGTTGTATCTATAGCTTACTTCCATAGATACATCACACCTTAGTAACATTTATCTCCACCATCAACTATGACCAACACAGTCATTGTTGATATGTGCTTGTGTTGGAAATCCAGTTGCAGTCTAGTTGTTGATCAGATAATATAATTGGTAAATAAGACGGTGTAGTCCCTCATTCGTCCAGGAGTGTTCTAACGTAGAAAAGGTTTCAGTCGTAGTCATCTGGACACTGTTTTCAGAATCAAGATGTTTCGGCTCCCATCCGGAAGTCATTCTCAATTGAGAATTGAGAATGGAAGTCATTCTCAATTGAGAATGACTTCTGGATGGGAGCCGAAACATCTTGATTCTGAAAACAGTGTCCAGATGACTACGACTGAAACCTTTTCTACGTTATAATTGGTAAATGTTTTCAGATCTCAACAGGATCTCCAATAGTTGTTTTTCTTTCAAGGAATCCCAACACTTATTTGCTTTTGTGTGACAGAAGACATTTTCAACTTGTGCAGATTGAATTTGCACTACCTAGAGCAAATTCAAATCTACTTGGATCTTTTGACATCGTATGCAATCATACCACTGCTAGACCACTTTGTGTTCACAGTTTAAACCTACAAAGGCCCTGCTGCTGAAGCTATTAAGGTTCGATCATGTAGATTCTCTGACAACACTACAAAGGTAAACACTCAGGCGTACCTTGGCCCAGGTCTTGCGAGACACTTCTCTCTTCTCAATCTGGTAGTGGCTGACTGGACTTCCTCCATCGTGCTCCGGGGCCTCCCACATCAAGTGGACATGGTGTCGGGTGACCTCGGCCACCTTGAAGTCCTTAGGAGCACTGGGGCATGCTGGGAAAATAAAGGTGCCAAAAAATAAATAAAACTTCTGACAAAGCACGTAAAACGTGGAAGAAAAAACTTCAATCCATTTCCTACACTGCTTATCCTGTTCAGGGTCATTGTTGGCTGGAGGCTTTACCCAGCATGCATTTAGTGAGGGGTGGGTACACCCTGAAGAGGTTGCTAGTCTACCATACCACGGCAATTTAGAGTTTCGAAATTTTGTTTTTGGTTGACAAAAGTATCAAAACAAATTTTTCATTTAAATTTTTTTTTCATTAAAATAAATGCACCAGAAGTATTAACAAAAGTTGCATTTGCTTACACTTCATATTATTATGAAATGTATATTTCAAATTTATAAATAAATTATGATAAATTAAAAAATATGATAAATTGTTGTTACCGATGACGTTGACTTCGACCTCTCCAGAGACAGACGAGACATCGTTCTCCAGCTGCAGGGTGTAGCTGCCTTTGTCTGGACGGACGCTCGGCGTGACGATCAGCTCCGTGTATGTGGGCTTCGTCACCATGGAGACACGCTCATCCGTGGAGGTCAGCTCCTTCTCTCCGAAGGTCCACTTGGCGACTGGGGTTGGGTAGCCGGTGATGGGGACTCTGATGGTGAGAGGCTGAGGGACGATCACCTCCAGGCCTTTCCTGAAGGCACTCAGGTCAAAGGTCGGACCGACTACCAGGAGAGAAAAGAAATTCAGATTTTAGTGTCATTTAGAGAGAAGTTTGCACAAACAGAGGTTGGTGAGTCATACTGCCATCTAGTGGATTACCTCAGTGTTTCAGTCAGGAATCAAAGAGAAAATGACACAATTTGAATTATAGGAAACTAGATAAGGAAGTTTTTTTACTTAGGATTTAGTTGAATTTATACGGAGTTGAACGGCACAATTTAAAGTAAATATACATTTTTTTGTCATTTATTATCATTAACATTATTCTTCATACTGTAATGTAATGTCCTAGGAAATAATTAAGAAATTAAAGACCTTTTATATAATTACGGTAATTTAGATTCAGTTTTTGTGAACAATCATAATATTAATATCATAATCAAACGAAAAATTCAGTAAAGCAATGACAATTTTACAAAGTATTTAAGTAGTAGTAGTGGTATTCAAACCCAAGATGCCATGTTTTCTACTAAATCCAAACAGCAACAGAATTGAATTTTAGATTATGTTGTTGTCTGTTCTACTGCTGATTCTATTGTTTGTCTCATACCGTGAGGATCGTCGGCGAGCAGCGGTCCGAGTTTCTCGGTTGGATCGGAGACGCCAGCGGCGTTCTCAGCACAAACTCTGTAGAGGTACTTCTGACCAGGTTTCAGACCAGACACCTGAAGAGAGCAACAAAACAATAAAAACAACTGTCAGATCTGATGAACCAGTGAATACTCACAGCTGAAAGATGAAAAATGGGAAATGGAGCTTCATAAAACCCTGAACCCTGCTTTTTAAAAATGTTTCCCTAAAAACTCAGAAAAAAGCTAAACTCCGTACCCGGTAGGAGAGGTCAGGACACAGTCTGGCGTTGCAGCGGAGCCACTTGTCGGTGCCGTCGTCGCATTTCTCAATGATGTAGCCAGTGATCATGCTACCGCCATTGCTGGTGGGCGTCTCCCAGGTCAGTGTGACCGCCGTCTTGATTTGGTCGCTGAAGTTCAGGTTCAGAGGTGGGCTCGGCCTCTCTGCAGCCACAACACAGAAGGTCCAATTAAATGAGACTGTCTGATGTTTTTTCCAGGCATGAGAACAAACAAACATTCGAACCGCTTGTTTTCACTCACCAATGGGATCCATGATCTTGATGGGTTTGGTGGCAGCGCTGGGCCTGCCGATGCCGGCCTTGTTCTCAGCTCGGACTCTGAAGATGTACTCCTTGTTCTCCACAACGTCATTCAGCCCGGCCGAGCGGTCGTTGGCACCGCAGACCATGGCCGCCTCCCATTTCACGGAGGTCCTGTCACGGAGCTCAATCACGTAAGCAGTGATCTCAGAGCCGCCGTCAAATTTGGGAGGCTCCCATGTGACGGTGGCACCGAACCTGTTCACCATGCCGACTGCGACGTTCTCCGGAGCATCTGGAACGTCTGATGATAGAAAACAAACACATGAAGGATTCAATTGGTTTAAAGTATGGAGACGGTATGTGAATGTAAGTGGGGACCGTTGGGCGTTTCTTACCAAACTTGTTCTTGGCTTGCACAGCGTCCTCTGTGGCGACGAAGGGTCCGCTGCCGACGCGGTTTCGGGCACAGACCCTGAACAGGTACATGGAGTCCTTCTGGAGGCCGCTGACACAGTACTCTGGAGTATCAGCACGGTCTGTAGCCAACGTCCAGGTCTTACGTTTTACATCGCGTCTCTCCACCACATAGGCAACGATCTTGCTTCCGCCGTCGCTCTCAGGCTCCTCCCAGGCCAAACTCACCTCACCATCGGCAGTGTCGACCACTCTCAGGTTCTTGATGGGTCCGGGGACATCTGTAAAAAAACAACAAGACATTTAAAAACTCTTCTGACATCCACAGGCATACCTCGGATACAGAATTTAGCAATTATCCAATTACCCATCATTGATTTAATCCCCAGACTCACCAATCACATCCAGGTTGATGAACGCCTCTCCCTCACCATGCTTGTTCTTTATCACCACCTTGTACCGGCCCTGGTCCTCCTTGCTGGGGCTTTTTAGGCGGTACTCGGTTTTGTCGGCGGAGGTGTCGATGTTCTGGACGGGCAGACTGGCGCCCTCGAAGAACCACTCGGCATCAGCGCGAGGGTAGGCATCATAGGGCACGCTCATAACGAAAGGCTTACCTGCATCTGTTACCAGATTCTGGTCGGTGGTTTTGATCTTTGGAATAGCTGCAGAGGACATAAAATAATTAAGAATTAGAGGAGGTTTTTCATTACGTTTTTTATTTACCAACCTTCAGCTCTTGGTTTGAATCTAAAGAGTGGCTAGAATATTCGGTAAACAGGACACATCATTTGGTTGCGTTTACTATAATTAGCAATTGCTAATTCCACTTCTATTTTGGAAAAATGATTACTCCAGAGATATCAAGGTTTAAGACTAGAACTTCCAAAGCATAATATAAATTATATTGGCGCCTTTTGTCTCCTACCGTGTGTGATACAGCTGTGTCAAATCATAGGCTAACCTTCAGTTTGATATGAGAGAGAGTTACGAATGCAAAACAGACATGAGACTTGCTCTATGCATTGAGTGAAGCAGAGGTGTCCTGGGTCGATTGACGGGTCATCATCTGACAGCGATCCAGAGCCTTCGTGAAAAGTGAGGCAAAACTATTATACTAATATTATCAAATGTAGCCTATAAACATTTATGAAATGGACTTGGTCTAAAGTAGTCTTTCCCTCTGACACAGGTGTGTTTTGCGGTCCCTTCAGGTGTGCGGCTCCCTCATTGTGTTTTTTGACCTGCGGAGAGTTTTCGACCATAGTGTAAGGCCTATTGTTCAGCAGAAGTGGTCATTATAGATTTTTTCGTTGGGTAAAAATCTACTTTGAATTTTGGAATTGATACGAATTACGGATATTTTTGTATGCGTAATCATTTGGATGCATGCCAGTCCGAAACAAACAAGCAGGAAGAACACCTTGGATTCTTATTCTACATTATTATTATTATCATGTAGGCCTATAAAAACACTGCAATAGTCAATTGTTTTTCTAAACTGTATGCTGCATTTAAATTGAGACTGTGTTTAGAATATAACTACAACAGTGCAGAGTGGACGGCATCAAAAGAGCCACTGAGCATGGACGCGGCCTTTACAGGTGCAGAAGAGCGCAGGAGAAAATGACCTGTGAAGGCTGAATGCAAACACAATAAAACATTCTGTAAATGCCTGAAGTGCTGGGATGCAGTTTGTGGGAAGTGCACACCGAGGTGCTGAATGTCTGGGCAAAGTGTGTTTGAGCAACGTGTAGCAGAAATAATCACAAAATCAATGTATTCTAATAGCTGGTAAATTTTACCCGTTGGCGGTTTTAGGTATACAGCGACTCCTGGCGGTTCTAGTGTTAAATTACAGTACATCATCTTTGTGAGCTTTTGGTTATTATTGGCAAAATGAATTGTACCAATCAATGAGATACTGTGAGTAGGATGTCACAATTTTTCACTTGAAATACTTTGCAATCCAGCCTTTTTTGTGTTCTTCATGCATTTGAGTTCCAGATTCATTCATGAGTCGATCACAGGGTAAATGTGTACGATGAGTATCTCAGTGTTGACTCACCTGCCAGCTCCAGCTTGGCTCTGGCGTCCTTGTCTTTGGCCACGATCCTGTACTCTCCCTGATCTCGAGGTCTGATCTCACAGACCTGCAGTCTGTGGATTTTACCTTCGCTAATCATCTGGTATTTGTCTCCCTGGACGATGATCATATTGTTCCTCATCCACTTCACCTCCACTCTGTCCTTGTTGAGCTCCACCTCAAACACGATGTCCGAGCCCGGAGGTTCGAACATGTCCTGAGGAGGTCTGATGATCTCCACTGGAGTCTCTGCAGGACAGAAAAACACATCACGTGAGGATTCAAAAGAGAAATATTCACCTCAGTGGTTAAAAAAAGATTTTAAAAGTTTACCTTCAACAAAGAGCCTCGCTCTGGTCCTCCTCTCATCCACACCACAGGCGTATTCACATTCATCATCAGGTCTGCACACCTTGATGATCAGTCTGCACGTCTTGTCTTCTTTTTCCATGTGATATCTGCAAAAACACAGACAAAGGTATAATGAAAATCTTCATATCTGCTTATGACCTGGAAAATAAAACTCAATAGTTCATCAGAGGAGGCACTTGTTATGCACCCCCCCGCTGGTAATAATGAGCATCTCTTCTAATTCTAATGTCTTACTTGCTGTTTTCCTTCTGGTGAACCTCGTCTGAGATGTTACCAACCTAATTTGCTTTCTTTTCAGTTATTTCTTTGTTTTGGAATAATGGGTCTGGTAGTCCTGTTTCCGTGACTTTGTTTCTGTTAGTTTCTAATTTTGGTTTCGGGGGATCCCTCAGGTCTGATGGCCTCTTGTGTGGTTGGCCCTGGTGGCTTCCCATCCTTCTGTTAAGTTCGGCTGGCCATTCCCTTTTCATTTGTTTTTGTTGGTGTTAACTTTGGGGTCACAAAAAGATTTTTTTTTAAAAATTCTTATCTGCGATTCCTTGACTGTGAATTATGTTAGTGGCCTACTTGAATATATAACTGTAAAACAAGATGAGAAAATGAATAGTATTTGTAATTCTCCTTTTGTATCCTGTATCTAGTGCTGTAGGTTTTAGAAACACAGCATCAGTCATGTGTCCAAAGTCACCTCAAACTTTAATTAGCCATTTTTTTAAACTAAAAACTGTCAAATTTTAAAATCATTTGACTAAAAATATCAGAATCAGCCTTAAAAAATAACACGTGTAATATGTAAGTGTTTTTGTTGTATTTAGGTATATTGATTAATTGTTTAATTTGATGTAACATGTTTTGTGTCTTAACATCTTGGGACCATGTTAGCGCTAAGTGTTCTCACTTTAACATGTTCCTTTGGCTTGATGTGTTTCGTAGATTCATCAATAAATTAAAACATATGACCCAGGATATTACCTTGGTGTGGTAGCTACGGCCTTGTGTAAATTCCATGTTTGCAAATACAAAATTTTTATGTTTGTAAGAAGTTGATCTGTGATACCTCGGCCCTTCTCTGATCTCTCGTCCGTTCCTGTACCACTTCACCACAGCCTTCTCCTTGCTCAGCTTGCAGGTGAACTCGGCGTCCTCGAACTCGGTGATGGTCTGGTCTTTGAGCTGTGCCGTGAAGTCCGTTGGCGCCTCGCTGATGATCAGTTCGGCCGCGCACTTGTCGTCTCCGACCACGGCGGTGTACTCGCCCTCGTCGTCCATCACACAGTCCTTGATGGTCAGGGTGTGTTTGAGGCCATCGACTCTGTAGACGATGCGTTTGCTGAGCGTCACCTCCTGGCCGGCCTTCATCCACCTCACTGTCACCTCAGGCCGGTTCACCTTACAAACGAAACTGATGGTCTTCTTCTCCTGAGTCTCGACATCCTCGATGGGATCCAGGAATTTCAGCTTCTCCTCTGTGGAGTCACAGAGCGAACAGAGTTAGACTACAGTGATTTTCCATTTTTCTTAATTTTAATGGCGAATAGTACGTAAGGATGGATCATGAGACAATGGGCCCCTGGGTACAGGCCCCTCTCCTACTTAGTAGTAAATCACCATCCACGGCAAACACAGAGCCGTGCATCTTTAAGATAGTTAAAAAGTGAGAAAAATTCATGTTATTTACCTGCAACTTTAGCACTGGCGGTGCACTTGGCCTGCTCTGCTCTCTGATTGGTCAGGCTGATGGTGTAGCTGGCCTCGTCGGCCTTCTGGGCGTCTCTGATCCTCAGGGAGAAGACGTTGTCCCTCTGAGCCATCATGTACTTGCTGCTCTCAAATATGGTCTCCTCGTTCTTCAGCCACTTGGCCTTCGCTCCCTCTGTGTTCGTCTCGCAGTTGAATACGATCTCACTTCCCTCCTTCACCTCCGTGTCTTTAATCGGCGTGATGATCCTCAGTTTTTCTGAAATAAAAGACAGACTTATTAAAACCAAACCTTTGCCCTGAAATAACCGAAACAAGATGTGGAAAAAGAAACTAAGAGTCTTACCAATCACATACAGATCGGCTGAGGCTTTAACGCTGCCGATGTGGGCAACATAGCCTCCCTCATCCTTCAGCTCGCAGTTTTTCACAATAAGAGCTCTTCTCTTTCCTTCACTGACGATGGTATATTTGTCCCCGGCTTCGACCTCCTTGTCACCTCTGAACCATTTGACCTCGTAGGTTTCTTTGGAGACGGAGCAGGCGAACTCGGCCTTCTCGCCCTCCACCACCTCCTGGTTCTGAGGACGGGCGATGAACTCGGCCGCCAGTTCTGGAAAGAAGAAGAAGAGGAAAAGGAGGAGGAGGAGGAAGCGTTAGAGGGGTTATTTTGCTTTCTGCAGGTGCTTTGTTATTCTTTTTTGTCTTTTGACAAATTTAAAAAAAATGGAGACATGAAGTTACTGGAAACTGTGGTGACTTCATGTCGCAGTAAAAGATGTAACAATAAATTTCACCAATTGCATCATTACTGTCAAATCCAACTGCTCATCTCAACTCTGCCCTAAAAAGCGAAAAGTAGTAACGACATATTTGGCCAAAACTGAGTTAAAACAAAGGTTGAAAAGTTTTAAAATCCTCCTCTTCTCTTTAGCTCTGAGAGTTAGATGTTCAGAATGATACCACTCTCATGTCTGTACGGCTAGCAGCTGGTTAGCTTAGCTTAGCAAAAAGGCTGGAAACAGGAGGAACCACAACTTGACGTTTTTAAACTTTGATTTCTGTACAGACTAAATGAGATATAACGTGTTAATCAGTGAGCTTTAGAGGTGCTGGTAGGTGGATTTTGGATTTACTTTCTTTGTAATTAGGATTTTAACCCATTTCCCGAGGATATGTCACTTCCAGTTCCCATCTTTGTTTGGAAAAAGAGTTGCAACATGGAAACAGGCTAAAAATCTCACTGTTTCTGTACTTGCTGCTTTCTGTCTATGTTATGCAGAACTCTCTAATGTCTGTTGTTTACACGTTGAGATGATCCCTCACTGTAATACATTGTAAAGATTTCATGGGACTTTAGATGCTGTCACCCTTCAGTGAACAGGATATAATGATGTCATATTTTTTCTGTGTTTTCACACCGTTGAGTTTGAGCGTGGCGGACGTCCTGACGGTGGGACTCAGCCTGCAGTTGTACTCTCCAGCGTCCTCCATCCTCAGGTCCTGGATGATCAGGATCCTCTTGCGTCCGTCCATGATCTGTTCATAGCGGCCGCCCTCTGGCAGCTCCTCGTCTCCTCGGTACCATGTGACCTCGGCGCCGGCCTTCGACACCTCGCAGATCATCTTCACGCTGTCTGTCTCTGTTCCCTCCACGTTGGACAGGTTCTTGGTGAACCTGGCTGCTTCCTCTGTGAAACAAACAGAATAGCAGCAGCAGGGGTTAATGTGGGCAAAGACTGATACACTGGCTGAAATATGCCCTGAGTTTTGACTGTCAGGCATTCTTTGCTGACTGCTTAGGACTCAGTCCATAGCTCCATCGCATGTTGTTGACAGCCTAATACCAGAAAGGTAGTAATTCTGCTGTTAAATTTATCTCCTGCCTTTCCAGAAAGCTGTTCAGGGGAGAGCTGCCATTTTGTGTCCCTCTCTCTTTTCTCCAGTTTTTATGTAATTTTCATTATATAATTAACACAAAACACAACATAATGAATATTGTTCCTCACCAATGACAGTGAGCATGCCGGAGGTCTTGGAGGTTCTGGCGTCGCATTCGTACTCGGCCTCATCGTCGAACACCGACTTGTGGACGATGAGGATCCTCTGGACTCCCTTAGCGATGATCTCGTACTTCTTTCCTTTCCTGATCTCGCTGCCGTCCTTGAACCAACGAACCTGCACCACAACATCAGAGTCAGACCGCATTAGAGAAATTATATTTTATCATCAATTGTCGATCATTTCAAATCCTCCAGTTGTAAATCTTAAAGTAACATCAGAACTTTGACTGATCCTTATTAGTCTCTTTGTGAGTGGACGGTCAGCAGGTCTCACCTTGGCCGACTCGCGGGACACTTCACATTCAAACTTAGCAGATTCCTTCTCTTTGACCTCCACGTCCTGCAGAGGCTTCGTGATCTCCACATGAGGAGCTGTGGACACACAGACGACACTGTTACAACACGCTGTTAACAGTTTAACATTCAATTTGATTCATGTTTATTTATACTAATAATTTTGAGATATTTAAGTTTTTATTTTAATAAATCCTAAAGTTGTATCTATTCATTGTTCTTGCAGGAATTGATCTACACATGACATTAAAGTTCGGAAGCTGAAGAGGGACAAAAACGTTAACCATGACAGAAACAACTAAGATGTATGGAGGCCCATTCATACTAGCAACATAAATATATGAAACGTTACAAATTCTAACAATTTTAACCTCTGGAAGAATCTTATAAATATGACTTTTTAAATCCTAATTGCACGTGGAGTTTTTTCTTAAATACTTTCAAACTTTTTACAGTAGAAATTGTCTGTACTAGTTTACTTTAAAGAAATATCTTAATGCAATATGAATCTTTTTTAATCAATTTAATTATCTTCTGAAATCGATGGAGTTGATTTTCTAAATTCAAACTAAAGATTCACTGAATTTGTTTTACACCCGTGTTACAGATTGTAGTCCTTTATTTTAATGGCAGCTGAGAGGATGTGATGATAACTGTTACATCAAAGGTTGGGTACAAGTTTTGTCCTTACGTGTGACCTCCAGGAAACAGGAAGTCTTGAACTCTTTGGCGTCACACGTGTACATCTTCACGTCGTCCGGCGAGCAGTCGTGGATGACAAGCGCTCTCTTGCAGCCGTCGACGATCATGTGGTACTTCTTGGTCTTTCTGATCTCCTGTCCTTCTCTGAACCATCGTACCTCTGCGCTCTCTCTGGAAACTTCACACTCGAGTGTGGCGGTGGCTTCCTCCTCCACCGTCTGGTCCTCCAGAGGCTTCGTGAACTCCACCGGTGGCTCTGGACACAAAAACACAGACGTTACAAGCTTTTATCAGGTATTATTCAAAAATACACCAATATCTCCTGTTCAGGTGTGATGCGTTCACTGTTCCTGGTGCGTTCGAGTGTCTCACCTCTGATGATGAGCTGAGCCTGAGTCTGGAAGTCTTTGGAGGTCAGTTTGACCTCGCCAGCCTCCGACAGCTTCACGTCTCTGACGGTCAGAGTGTGAGCTCGACCCGCCACACGAGTCTTCACCTGCAGAGACCCAAAACAGAAAACGCCAAAATCATCAGTTTAATAATTGAATTTATTTTAATGAAAGAATCACATCATATACACTGTAAATCTCCCTTTTAATCAGGTCATGTTTGATTGTAATTGAGTCTTTATCATCTTATTTAGGGCTGCAGCTTGTGATTATTTTTATTATTGATGAAAGTGTCGATTATTTTTTGATTGTTTAGTTTTTGAAATGTCAGAAAAGAGATAAAAATGTCCACGGTGACGTATTCAATCGTCCGACAGTCCAAAACCCAAAGACATCCAGTTTACCAGAGAACATCTGAGGCACCAAAAAAATTAGTTGGAGTTTTTGTTTGATAAATGTCTTAAATGATTAATCAATTATGAAGATGGTCAGTGATTAATCGTCTCTCATCTACTAATCAATTTACTGACTAATGGTTTCAGCTCAAGTCTTATTTTCTTAAAAGAAGTTATTCACTTATTTCACCCAATGCAAATAATCGTATTTGAAGTATTTACAGAATCACTGTATTCTCAGTGAAATAGAAGATTTTGTTAAAAGAAAATAAGACGATGAATCAATTAGTTAATGGACAGAAAATTAATCAGCAACGGTTTTGACAGTCAGTGAATGATGTATTGGTTTTTAGGACTCAGTTATGAGTTCTGACTGGATCAGAAGACTTTTTGCAGTGTAATCAATGTGTTTCTTTACACTCGTTTTAGTGATGACTGATGTTTTCATTTTATTTTCCTACACAAATAAACACTCTACCTGTTGTTTAGTCCGTTATTGAGACTTTAAAATATATATATTATATAACAACTACCATCGAGTTTCCAGAATAAATCAACTTGTTTCAGGAATTTTCTAGAATCAATTACAGACAGTTATTTTAAGAAAATCTGATTTTCAGTTATTTATTCAGTTCATTTATTTGGAGTTTAACTTAAAGTCCCTGAAAACTTTCAGATCTTCAGTATTTCTCTCCGACATCAAATATTCATGACTAAATAATCAACAACCAAAGTTAAAGTTTGGGAAAAAAACATCATTACTACAAATCTGTCATGTGAACTAAACAAAACTGTTTGTTGTGTTCTGTGTTTTAGGAGCTCATCACTCAAAGGAAGAAGCTGAGTGAGAAAATATGTTTTCTGGGCCTTTAAATGTTTGCAGGCTAATGCTAACATGCTAATGCTAACTGTGGATTCTACATATAAGGCGGTGGTGACAGTCGGGGGTCTGTAAGTTACAGATAACAGCTCTGCTATCTCTGCTTATTTTTAACTGCAGCCGAGAGCCTGAAGCTTCAACACTGTAAAGTTGATTTGTTTTGAAAACAGGTGAAATGAACTGTTGTTTTTTTGCTTGTTTTGAAATTATAATAACGTTTGAAGAGTCAGTAATAGACCAAATGAATGGTTAAAGATGTTTTTTACAGTGTGTAAACTATAAAAGGAAGAATACAATTTTCAACAGATCAACAGAGAAACAACAGATCGTTTCACTGGAATCAAGAAAATCACAATTCTCTCCACAAGTTGATTATTTTTTCACTTATTTCAAGAAAACTGCAAACTGGAAACAGTGTCTGTTATTACTCTGTACGTGAAATGAAAATGCACAAACTGCAAAAACATCTCCAACTTAACCTCTAGTTTGTGTATTATTATTTTTTTATTTCAAATTCATGATTTCAACCTTCTTCCAGCACAAACTATTTTCAGAAATTAGTTTATTAAAACAAATTGATTCTAGAAACACTTGATATGTTTGAAGAAAACAGGATTTTTAGGACTCAAGAAGAGACAAAAGTGAGAGTTTTTCCTGTGAGGTTTTGTAGAGACGCTGATGTGATGTGACTCACCCGATCACTGGCCTCCATCTTCTGTCCTCCCAGGAACCACTCCACCGCGATGCCTTCGTACGACAGCTCGCACTCAAAGGTCGCCGTCTCTCCGGCCGTCACCGTCACGTCCTTCAGAGGACGCAGCAGCCCGATGGACCGAGCTGAAGAGGAAGAAGAGGAGGAAGACATGGTTAAACGGACCAGCATGCATCTGTCTGACCGCTGGACGTCCTGAGCTTCATGTCAGAAAGTTTGTGAAGCAGCAGAGAGTCGTGTTACTGTTCCTCCAATCACAGAGCAGCCTCTCACTTCAGATAAAGTCTAAAGCACCTAAAATAAACTCAGGACCTGATTGGCTGAAGACTGACAGAGACACTCGACACTGTCTGTTGGACAAAACAGTTTGTGAAAGAAAATAAGACTTATTTCCCATTTTGTTGCTGCCTCTGATTTAAAAGTAAAGTTATCAGAGGAGACATGAGGGAGGATTATAAACTACTGAACTTTAAACTGTAATGAATTATTATTATTCATTACATTATTATTACAGTTTAAAGTTGCACTACTCCAAAACTACAGTAAAATCTGCTCTGACGTAAATAAAAATATGTGCATTGTACTGAAATGTCCAAAAATACTGTGTCTGAATCTGAGTACACATCTGACCCAGCTTGAAACTTGGTAACTTGGTTTTCTGAACTAATGTTTCACAATTTAAAGGACAGGCACGACGGCGGCTGCTGTGATCGCCGGGAGGAGAGGAGCCTTGCTGGTCCTGGCTAATGTCCGGTCTGGATGAAATGGGAATCAGAGACTGTTGTGCCCACATCTGTACAGAGACCTGATCCATCGACATCCCGGATCAAGCAGTGGATGGGCGGACGTGTTCCGAGCTGACGGAGCGCAAGGCTCCGGCGGGATGAGGAGGCGGACTGTGTTTACATCGATGATGCTTGGTGCTCAAACGCAGGCAAAGTGGACGGACACGGTTTCCCAAATGTTGAGCTTTTTCCGCGAAGATGGAAACCATATTATCATCACTGTCTCTATCTGCTGTTTCCATTCCACCAGACGCAGATTCAAAAAATCCGCTGCAGAATTATTTCCTGGGTGTAATACGTGTATGTATATATGTATATAAATAACTTTATATATTGTTTGATTTATTTTATATGTTACCCTATTTTAATATGAATTTAATGATCTGTTATGTTCTATGTGTGTACCATGAAGGGACTACAAACTTTCATTTCATTATACAACCTTGTGTTGCAAAATGATAAATAAATTACCTTGTAACTTGTATTTTCTGTATTTTGCAGTTCTGGGAACAAGAGTCCCAAAAGCCCGACAAGATGAACAGCTGTGACATATAAGTAAACCAATAAATAAAAATGAAAAAGTGCTCTCACCTTTCACTCGGAGCTGAGCGTTGGATTTGGCGTTGGCTGCTGAGAAGTCGACGCCTCCGGCCATGTCCATACGGACGTTATAGAGGATCAGCATGTGTCGGGGTCCTTCCTCCTTAATCTCAACATCCTGAACGAAAACAAAGACTTTTCATTTAAAAATCTCAGAGCTGGAAGAAGTGTTGAGATATTTTACTTAAGTCAAAGAAACAATAATTCACTATTGAAATACTCCTGCAATAGGTCCTGCATTCAGAATTTTATTTAAGTTAAAGTACATAAAGTGGGGCCTCGAGGTTAAAGTGCCAACCGTGAACAGCAATGTGGTACCGCAAGTATGAACATAAAATACATACAGTACATAAATATCAGCAGCAAAATGTACTTTAAGTATCAAAAGTACTTATGCAAATAGCACCACTCAGAGTTTTTTATGTATCAGAAAATTAGAACTTTATTACTGATGCGTTCATTTCATCATCATTTATTATACATATACAACTTTAATATGAAAAGTAACTACAGTTGTGAAATAAATGTAATAGACTAAGGTGCGGTATAAGTTCAGTACTTGAGTAACTGTACTTCGTT
This sequence comes from Siniperca chuatsi, assembly GCF_020085105.1. Taxonomy (NCBI): domain Eukaryota; kingdom Metazoa; phylum Chordata; class Actinopteri; order Centrarchiformes; family Sinipercidae; genus Siniperca; species Siniperca chuatsi. The sequence continues at coordinate 29,263,207 of NC_058053.1, forward strand.
TTGTTCCACACCTGAAACTCATGTTACTGTTTGCCCTGTACAGAAACAAGCGTCATGTAGTTTCCATGACAGCAGACTCACAGGACACTGATGCAGAGCTTCTCCCTTCAGCTTCCAGTTTCCGTGGACGTCCTCCTCTGAAATCTCCGTCTCAAACTTGGCTGTTTCTGTCTCTGTGACCTCAACACTGTACAGTGGACGAACAACCTTGATGTCCCGCTCTGCAGGGGAGGAGGACCATGAGAAAAACAAAAATCAGTGCTGCTAGATCCCCCTAGAGGCTGAAGTGTTCATTACAGCAACAATATGAACAAACCAACCAGCCGTGGAGCTATAAATGTAAAGTCTGAAGGTGGGAGAATTACTTTGGTTTTTCTGGCATGGCTCTTAAATCTGAAATAACAGTGTGTTTCCTGTGTTTCCAACTCTACATCTACATTTTCTGCTGTAAAATATGGCGTACCTCAGGGCTCTGTTTTTTAGATTTGATATGAACAAAAGCTATCAAAAATTGTGTCAGAACTCTCAAACAAACAAGTGCTTTAATTGTGCCTCAGTCCAGTTTCACTTTTTGGTTGATGACACTCCGCTTTATAAGGCAGGTGATCACACCCATGTAAGTACACATTACATCATATTTCTAAATCTGACATGCTGGGATGCTGTTCATTGGTCCAGCTTGACATATTCATCAATTTGAAAAAGTGTCAGTAACTCTTGGCAATTGTGTGATATCTCATAGTTTTACAGCCAAGAATCACTTTAGAGGATAGAGGCTGGTGTATGTTTTACAGATTATAAAGCCCTCTGAGGCAAAAGTATGATTTTGGGCTATTTAAATAAAAATAAACTTGACTTTACTTGTCTTAGGATCAACTGCTAGCGAGGTAAAGGTCCAAGCCTTAACACCAACATATCTCCGGAGGATTTACCTTCAATGTTGAGGTTGGCTGTAGTTTTGTCGGAGCCACAGTCGCAGGTGTATGCTCCGATGTTGGCCTTCTCCGCCTTCCTGACTGTCAGGATGCGTTTCTTGCCGTCAGTGCTGATGGCGATGTTCTTGGAGGGAGTGATCTCCTTCCCGTCCTTGAACCATTTAACATCGGCGATGGCTTTGCTCAGTTCACAGACCAGCTTCACCTCGTCCTTTTCCACGGCCGTGTAGTTCTGCAGCTTGGTGGTGAAATACAGGTCGCCCTCTGCAGAGAAACAAGACGTTGTGTTTGGGAGCTATCTTTAAATAAATCTTTGTTTCTAATTTACAAATTCTCTCAAGTTGGTTTTCACTTTTGTTGTCTAATCCTTAGCATCAGAACAAACACTTAAGGTATCTCTAACGACACTGATTTACCTGGACTAAAGTAATATTTCTGTTTGTAGATGGACAGATTAACTGTCTCTGGATACTTAATTTGTTGTTTGTTGTCTGAGGAAAAGATGCTAGAATTTCCCCAAAATTAATAATAATTACCTTGAAAATGACTGAACCTTTTAATTCAGTCGGATGTTTCCATCTAACCAAACATATGAACAACAACCAAACATGTGACACAAGCTAAACGGGTTTGCAGCCACTGCTTTCGCAGTGACACTGACCGATGACGGTGAGCATGGCGGTCACGGTCTTGTCCATGGCCTCCACTTTGATCATGGACGTGTCGTCGATGGTGACCTCCTTGAAGGCCAGCGTGTGGATCTTTCCATGATCCGACATGTGGACCACCTTGCTGGGAAGCAGACGGACGTCGTTTTTGTACCAGACTACAGAGATCTTGTCGTGGGAAAGTTCAACGCTGAACTCGGCCGTTTCGCGCTCCTTCACCGTCACGTCTTTAATCGGTTTGACAAACTCCAGACGGATGCCTGCCGCAGAAGAAACAGTCAAACATATGAAATTTAGCATTTGTTTTTGGTATTAAAGATTTTTTTTAAATCCAATCTCTAATCCAATTTATGGTATACCCCCAAAATTTTGATAAAAACACTGAAATTTGGATACAAACCCAAAATTTGGAAAAACAAAATTAAAACTGGGGTCAAAACTAGAAAGTCCAGGCATGACCCAACGTTAGAATTTGGGGCAAGTTTGGTGTTTAAATTTGGTTAAAAAGGTCAACAGTTTAATACAAACTTAAAAAGTTCATGTGATTAATGTGAAAGCAGATTAATTTATCATACTGAAAAAATCACTTATATAAATATCAATGTTACTATAAAATCTGTACATCTGGAGAAAACGCTAGACGCTAAATCACCAATTAAAAAAAACCAAAAATGAGCAAATGAGCTTAATATGTTTTAATGTGTAACGCTCTGTTATAAGCTGAGCTATAATGACAGGTTAACAGAGTGACCAATCATGAAATAAGTTAAAAATGAAGAATGAGGAAGCTTTTAGTGAAAACCTGAGGTACCTTGTATGACGAGTTTGCCGGTCGTCCTCTTGTCCTCGGCCTCGAACATGTACTTTGCCTCGTCGTCGTAGGCGGCCGATCGGATCAACAGAACGTACATGTTTCCTTCCTGGATCATCTCGTACTTGTCGTCGCTCTGCAACTCCTGCGAGCCTTTCAGCCAGCGGAAACTCTTCGGAGGTCTCGACAACTCGACCTCAAACCTCGCCTCATCCTTCTCGTACACCTGAACGTCACTCAGCGGCGTGAGGAAGTTCAGTGGAAGTTCTGAGGGAAAACACAAAGAAAAGTTTTTACTTTGATGCTTTACCGCGGTCAAGTCGGGCTTACGAAGGAATTCTGGGCCCAGACACAATTAAATACTCAAATACAGGCAAAAAGTGCATCAGCTAACCAGGATGTGGATTTTTGTTGCAATTATTGTGCCTTGAAAAGACAAAAATGCCAAAAAGTATTAAAAGTAGTATTAAAAAGACCAAATTTGGAGCAGATATTCAGAAAATGTGTAACACACTTTGTGCTGTTTTATGACAAATAGTGTTAATGTTAACAGTTTAAAACGTCATCTGGAAAAAAAAAAAATTAACTTTAAAAAGCTGAGCAGATTTTGAGCCAGCAAGAAAAACATTTTGTTTTTTTGCCCTGAATTTTGCCTGTCAGGCAGTAGTTTCTTGCATAAAGCTTCATAAAACAAATACTTGGTTTGAAGTATCAGGTCAGAGCTGGTGAAATTAAAATTCTCAGGTTTGAAATAGTTTGAAGAGACTTGGGTTTGTGAAGCTTGTTGAGGTCCAAATGCAGCGTGGGAGTAAACACTGCCTGAGAAGACGACTTCAGGGGAAGGAAGGATTGTTTATGTATGTGTAAAGATGGCCGCTGAGGCCGAGGTTTCATTTCATGCGACCTGGGCTTCTGACTGTGGTTCTGAACTAGATTATTTCATAATGAAAATTTGTCAAATTTACGAGCATTTTTATTGATTGGACCAGTTTTTTTGTATTTATTAAGGATTAATATATTGAGGACTGAACCACAATGTCCTCATGGACTGGTTTGAATTCTATTAAATGCAAAAGGAGAAATTAAAAGTAACTTGGCTGTTGGTTTACCTTTGACCTTCAGGTTAGCAGAACATTTGGCGTTGGCGGCAGCGTACGCCACCTCGCCGGTCATGGACACTTTACAGTTGTACAGGATCAGAGTGTGTTTGCCTCCCTCCTCGATGATGTCAATATCCTGTCAAATAATATTATAAACAGTCATTAATAACTTAGAAGAGCTTTAATTTGTTTATGTGGTTAGTTGGCTTCACATCACACATCAACATAATGACAATACAACAAATGGGACCAAAACATAACCATTTTCTGTCATGTTTAACAGTTGAAGTGCTTACAGTGGAAGGACTGAGGGCTTCTCCGTTCAGTTTCCACTGGCCGTGGACGTCGTCCTCAGAGATCTCCACCTCGAAACGAGCCGTCTCCCCATCAAACAGCTCCACGCCATAAATCGGCCGAACTACCTTGATGTCACGAGCTGGTGGGAAAAAACAAATAATTAAAAACAAAACAAATCACCTGAAAATCACCTTCGCAGTGAAAAAAATATTTTACACTCATAACTTACATTCTTTACGTTTATACAGAAGAAGACTAGGGTTTAAAAGTTTGTTTAAAAAGGTGTAAGAAAGTAAGAATTAGGAAATGAGAAAAAAATCTGTATTTGAAGTCTTTTTTTCAGAATTCTCATTTTAATCAAAAGTTTGATTTTATTGTAGAATTCTCAAATATTTTTTCAGCAGAAAATAATTTTAGACATCAGTTTGTTCCCAAAGATTTCCTCTTTCTTGCCTTAATCTCAGAATTCTGACTATATATTTGGCACATTTCACTGTGTATTTCTCAAACATGTTTTTTTTGTCTCATATGAGATATAAAAAAGAAAATGCTTCAGTTTGTACTTACATTTTATTGTTTGAAATATTTGTTTGAAACGTTTTTGCTTGTTTTTATGTTTTGCATAACGCTGTGAGAAAGTCAGAATTCAGAAAAGAAAGATACGATTTTTAAGTTTTTTCTCAGCATCATAATTTTCTTGCTATTCTTATGCTTTTGTCTCAAACTTGTTTTACACATATGAGACATTTTTCTCATAAATAATAACTTATTAATCTCAAAACCTTTTTTCACGTGGTCCTAATCCTCTAACTTTTACTGTACAGATCTGTTTCAATAAAACTCATTTTGTATGTGGACAGTTCTGCAGTTTAACAAGAATATAACTGACTGATTCATCACGGTTACCTTCAATATTGATGCTGGCCGACGTCTTGTCTGTTCCGCAGTCACATACATATTTGCCTTTATTGCTCTGCTCCACTTTCTTCAGGACCAGAGACCTGCGAGTGCCCTCCGACCTCATGACCACCATCTTGGAGGCGATGATCTCCTTCTCGCTGTGATACCAAACAACGGGGACGTCTTTGCTCAGTTCGCAGTCCAGAGTCACCTCGTCTTTCTCTGTGGCCGTGTAATCCTGCAGCTTCACCACAAAGACGGCGTCGCCCTCTGGAACAGAGCCGAGACCGAGAGTCAGTCAGTTTGAGGAAAATACAGTACAGTACAGTATATTTCAGTCACATCTTTGCATATGTTACAAAGTCTGAGCAGTTCCTCCAAGAAACGGTAAAAGAAAGAGTTAAGTTTGCACAATACTGATAACTGATAGTTGTCATTTCAGCTAAAATCAAGACCAATATCTTTAATTTTATTGCAATTAAAGGATAATACTGTTTTTTTCCAACTTGGGTCTAATTGGTTTATTTTTAGCACTATAAAGCAGTCTGAAGAGCGGAAACACTTCTGTCAACAGAAAATTAATCTTTTTGTGTGGATTTACAGTACTGATGTTGTATTTAAAGTCATAGAAAAAAAGAAATTAATGACAAAACTATGACAATAGAAGCCAAGTTGTAATAAACCAGAATTATCCTTTAAGCCACGTGTCACCAAAGTTAAGAGTTTAACTTATTTATCACAACAAAAATCCAGTCAAGAGCCAGAAATCTGCTTCATAAACTTAACTTTATCTGTGACATCTAATCAAGAATTCTTGTAATGGCATAAATATATGAAAAAGATGCACTTGTAATTAAATCAGTACAATATAACAACATGCTTTTTAAGATACTACTGCTTGATATCTGCTGTCTGAAACGTCGTGCAGCTCTAAACTAAAAGGCAGAGAGGAAAGGGGGAAAAAGAAAGTGTGTTGTTACCTATGACTGTCAGTTTTGCCATGGAGTAAATTCCTTTGGCTTCTGCCTTAATCTGGCAGGTATCATCTAGAGTCAACGTCCTCATTTCTAGAGTGTGTTTCTTTCCTTCCACATGTGTAATAACCGTTCGGCTCACGTGGAGTTTGACTTCGTTTCGGTACCAAACCACCGGCACGTTCTCGTGACTCAGCTCAAGCTCAAAGCGAGCCGTTTTACCTTCTTTCACTGTTTGGTCCTGAAGCTGCTGCACAAATTTGAGCCTCATGCCTGTAATACATCAGGTCAGTGCACACAGACAGGGGGGGTTTGTTGCCATCTGACACTTTAAAGCCATAAACATCGAATGACAACACAGAGGAAACATGAAGCGTGAGGTTTCTGTCGCCACTTACCTTCCACCGTCAGCTGAGCGCTGGATTTCTGGCCCAACACTTCGATCGTGTACTGCGCCTCATCGTCAAACTCACAGCTGTTTATGATCAGCATGTGTTTCTTTCCATCATCAATTATTTCATATTTAGGGCTCGGGGTGATGATCTCCACCCCCCTGAACCACATAACCTTTGACACATCCTTGGTGATGGTGCATTCAAACTTAGCCTGTTTCTTTTCAGGCACAGAAACGTCCTTCAGCGGGTCAACAAAGCCCATTTCGATTTCTGGGAGGTGCGAATAATTCAGCAGTTATTCACAAAAGCCAAAACACAGACGTCACCTTTCTTACCGTGTTCCTTATGAAATTCCTCCGTTTTCAGAGACCCACAAATGCAGCAGCTTCCAACAGACAACAAAAAACAAAGTGCATTTTATTTGTGACAGATTTGTACCTTTGACGGTGAGCATGGCGCTGGTGACGGCGTTCAGAGCCTGATAGGACACTTCACCAGCCTGATCCAGCTGGACGTTTTTCAACGTGAGGAAACGTTTCCTGCCTTCAGCTTTAATGTCGCAGGTCTGAAAAAGACCAAACAAATCCTTGAGTTTTAGTTCCAAAAAACCCCAAAACTATACTCTTTGGATACCGATCTTTGAGAAATATGAGCATGTTTTTCTACAAAAACCCTATATTTCTATTTAACAAGATAAACTCATCAATTAGCATTAGCTTTTGATTGAGTCTTTCCCCAAAGTAGCCACATTTTCCAGAACATTTCCATTTTCTTTGAGGTACAATAGTGCTAAAGTGTAGGAGGTAAGTCCACATTTCTTAGCTGCTGTCATAGCGAGTAAGACCAGTTTACTCTGAAATCAGCTGTTTTTAAAAACCTTACCGGAGATCTCATCAACACCTGGCCCCTCAGCTTCCATTCACCGGCTACATCATCCTCAGATATTTCAGTGTCAAAGGTGGCTTCCTCCTTCTCAACCACCTCCACACTCGAGAGAGGCTTCAGGATCTCAGCCTCACGCTCTGAAACAACATGGAGAGGGAGTTAACAGGAAATACTGCACATATTTGACCTTTTTGTTTATTTTTTAATTTATTTTATGTGACTCAAGACCATGACCACATGGTATGGAGCACAAACGCGTCCTCATGACTTTCTAATGTGGATTTGTACATGTTACACCAACCTCCAAGTGTGAGTTTGGCCGTGTATCTGCGATCCTCAACCTCAATGGTATACTCTGAAACGTCGTCAGGCTGGCAGTTGTTGATGGTGAGCGTCATGTCCTGTCCATCTTTATTAATCTCCACCTTATCAGAAGGAGTGAGCTCGTTGTCTCCTTTGAACCACTTCCAGTTGGGAGTGTCCTTGAACAGTTCACATTTGAATGTGGCCTTAGCCTTCGGTTTCACATGCTGGTCTCTCAGAGGCTTCACCAGCCAGTCTTTGATGATTTCTGAGAACGCAGAGTTCAAATAATTTAAAACAGCGTCAACTCTGAGGTCTGAGTTTTAAAGCGAGTCTGGTCAAAAACCTCTGATGTAAAAGACTGAATTTGAAAAAGGCTGAAAGCAACAGTTTGTTTCAAGTCTGAGAAACAAATCAGAGCAGTTGTGGATGTGGGTAAAGTTGGTGATATTTTCAAGCCATGTTAGAATTAGACAGACTGGGACAACTCAAACACTGCTGCGCTCAACAGTTTAAATAATATTTTAAATCTTAGCTCATGGTAATGGAAAGTTTTTAACTCACTGCAACTGTCTGTTACTTTCAAATCTTTTACTTTGTCAACCTGCACATCAAAGACTACAGATAAAAATGTGTGTTTAGCTTTATCTGGTGCAATAGATGTATTGTGCATTAAACAGTAAAAAAGTTAGATCTACCTGCAAATACTCATGAAAATACTCATGAGAAATTGAGTTTATCATGTAGTTACTAGCAGACACAGGTTAATGAAGACATTCTGACTACGCTTTTCCCCTAACTTTTGTTAGCTAGTTAGTAAGCTAACATGTTAGCTGTTAGCTGCTCGGGTCATAAACTAGCTTATTTCTCTTGATGTTATCATGGTAAAATTTAAGAAAAAATCAACGCCTTGTCAGAAAACAACAAGAGAAAATAAGCAACTTGGGATTGTAGCAGAATTGTTAATTTAGCTAACTAGCAAATGTTAGCAGGTCAACCAGTTAGCATGTCTCTGCAAGGATAAAGATGATTTAAGACAAAACATTAGGCTGAGCTTCTTCAATATCTTCTGATCTCCTGAAGTCGTCTTTTTCTTCAGTTAGTTGTCAGGTATAAGAGCGATTATGACTTATAAGGTGTTGCAATGAAGGAAAATACTTGGACTTGATGGAAACCTTTGCCTCTGCTTCTTCTGTTTTTCTAAATCCAGAAAACTTTATTATCACTTATGTTTTCTAACCAAAAACATGTCTTTGTAGAAATGACTGTTTTTTTCTTTAAGTTTTTGGTAAACTTGTTGGACAGATAATGCTGGCTAATGCAACGTATTGTTTATGTATTTTGCTATTTACTGTATACTGAGCATCCTGGGAGCAAGAATTTTGTTTTGGGAAATGAGAGATAGAAAAAGTTCTATCTCATCCTATCTTTTGTGTTGACAGGAAAATATTTAAAGAGCAGCCAGATGTGATGTGAGTAGTGATTGTTTTGGGTCAAATCCCTCCAGAAGGTGTTTCAGTCTGAATGTCTGTTGAGTTTTAAGTCTGTGAACTGTTTTATTTAATCTCTACTACCTGATGCTGACTGCTTACCAATCACTTTGACGTTGGTTGTCGTCTTGATGTCCTCCTGTCCGTCTACCTCACATGTGTAAGCGCCCGCGTCATCGTCTGTGGCGTTCTGGATGGTCACAGCGTGCTGCAAACCAATGATATTAATGGCTACTTTTCCAGCCTGTTTCTTCAGGAGGGCGCCGTTACGCTTCCAGATCACATCTCTCTCTTTGTTCAGCTCACAGGTCAGATACATAGGCTGACCCTTCATACATGATGTCTCTGGTTCCAGTTCTTTCAGCCATTTTACAGGCAGCTCTGCATGAAGAGATGAAGTAATTTAGACCGTGTTTTTAATACAATAAAGGCTGGGTTTCATACAATTTCTTCCATTTATTTGTGCCAATACCATACCTGAGTTTGAGTACTTGAGTATGCCTACTAAAAGCTTGTTCAACAAAATAAGTCAAACTTCTCAAATACTTTGGTTTTTAATGTTGTGACTATGTTTATTATGGATAAAAAACCCTCATTAATTTACCTTCAACAATGAGCTTGGCTGTGCATGTTATTTCCTTTCCAGCATTCCTGGCCACACAGGTGTATTCACCAGTGTCGGACAGTTGGACATCAATAATGTTCAACTTTCGATCTTTGCCATCAGCTGTAAATTTGTGCTTGGGGCCCTCACGCAGGTTACTGCCATCTTTCATCCATGAAGTGATGGCAGTGGAAGGCGAGATCTCACACTCAAACACAGCAGATGACCCAATAGACTCTGCCTCCAGCAGCACAATGTCCTTAATCTTCTTGACGAACTTCAGGGGGACGGCTTTGAGCTTGAATCCTCCGAAGGGTTCCTCTGGTGGTGACGGGCCTCTTCCACCGGGCCTCAGGCCCCGGCCCCTGCCACCGTCACCAGGAGATGGGGTTTGTCTCGCTGCAACGTAACATACAAAAATGTATCTAGTTAGTTTCTGATATAATGGTGAGAGAAGAATCATACAGTGGATAATGGGATGTTTTTAAGACTTTGTGCCTACCGTGAATTAGACGTCATTCAGTCGACATAATATCATATTTAACAAAAATCTGTTTTAAGTCAACAGTTAGTGTTAGAAGTACACAGAATATAAGATTATGTTAAGACTATGAATCATGCGGTCACTCTTCATGAGCTTCCAGCAGGATTCTTTGAATAACCCCAAAACTCAAAAATACAAGACGACATAGACAACAAACCACACATACAACACGCAAAGAGAGAAGATATAGCAATCTCCAGCAACTGTGAAGCTAATTAGCAAAACACAACAGACAGACTACCTACCTGTATTTTTACACATTCTGTCACAGTTCAAATGTGACTGCAGAATAACCTAACCCTAGACGTAAATATTTTTGTTTTCTTTTAGCCTTTGTTGTGTCTGTATTATAATATATCACAGGTTATAGAATATGGTGTGAACACCGACAACGCCAGATTTTCTACCTACTACTAATACCGACATGCTGATGTCAGCCAAAAGCAGTGCTCTTATTGGCTGTTGTCAGTGTAGGAATGTAAAACTCATTGTTAATTAGGGCTGGGTATCATTAGAATTTTTTCGATACTACTACCTGAGTTTCGGTACCGATACAATACATTTTGCGAGATCTTGTTTTTCGACAAACTTTTTTTTCTGAAAAGTTCTGAAACATTGTCTAAACACAAGCAGCCATATAAGAACTTTGCCTGAATGAAAATTGGAGAAATTTGGATTAAAAGCCGTAAATATCTACTTAAAGAATAACACAACAAGATTACAAATCGTTCGGTACTTGACAGATTTTGATACTCAGTGCTGCATATACATTTTAGTGGGTACCAAAAAGCTAAAGGTTCAATACCCAGCACTGTTGTTGATCATCACAAAAATTCCGGGCCAAGATTAAACACTTAACACAAAACATTTGTTTGATTTTGCTGGAAAGGACAGGACAAGAAAACAACTTACACTTAACAAATGGAACGAGTGAAATTGCTTCAGACATTATCTAGCGCAAAGAGCAAAACTGTTAGACCACATGAGCTCTAATTTCATTGAATTCATACCCCCAAATCCTCTGCCTCTGCCTTTTGGTGGCTCCTCTGTTGGTTTTCCATCTGGACAAGAAATAATAAGATGAGTTTTAAGTGTCTCTGTTAGAACTCACTGTTGAAGATGAAAGATTTGAGCAATGCTAACAGCAAACATGCTAAATCAAACACATATCCTTGTCACAAAGGGACATCACACAATACATGATGAAGAGGATAAAGATCGAGTGAAATCTTTGACAAATGGATGAATAATGGGACAAGATGATCAAAGAGACACACATGGATGGAAGAAAATGCAGAAAAGTTGTAATGAATGACATGAACACTTGTGAAGACGAACACTCAACACTTGATGATTGATGTGGATGACACATTTGAGGACAGACATTATATAATGGACAACATGAGGACATTACAATGGATGGATGGTGAATGGACAGACGGATGAATGAATACATGACCTCTAGATGATAAAATGGATCAAGTGATTAAAAAAGGATGTGATGAGGATTAGATGAGGCATCTGAGATGGATGAGGGGGCTCCAGAATCATCAGATGGGGAGTTCATTGGTCTTCGTCTCACCTCGTTTGCCGCCAGGGATGCCTGGAGTCTCCAATGCTGCATCCACCCCTTCACCTTCCCAGTCCTCTGAAGGAACCAGCTCCCAGCCCCAGGCCTCCTCTTCTTCCTTGCCTTCCATTTCTTCGGCCTCCTCTTCAAACACTTCCTCCTCGGGCTGGGTGGGCACCTTCTTCATCTGCACTGCTCCAGGAGAAACCTCCTTCACCAGGGGAACCCCCCCTTTGCTGGGCTTCTCTGGTTCTGAAGCCTCCTCTGGTGACGGCTTCTTTGGGACCTTTTTGAGTGTTACAGCTTCAATAGAGTCTTTTGGTGAAACAGTTTTGGGAATCCGTTTGACTTTTTCAGCACTTGGCTTCTTCTCAACAGGGACGTTCTCCAGTTCTTTAGGTTTTGGCTTATCAACTTTTGGCGATGGCGTCTTTTTTGGCTCAACCTTCTTCAGTTGCTCAATAGGTTTGAAAGTCTTTTCTTCTTCTACCTTGTCTTTACCAACTCTAGGCGAAGGAGTCTTTTTGAGTTCGACACCTTTCTTTAAGATATCTGTTTGTTTTTGTGGAATTTCTTTCTCTGCTTCTTTCTGTAGGATTGCTTCTTTCTTTCCTGGTGGACTGGGCTTCTTGGGTGGAATAGCTTGGTCCTCTATCTCCTGAGGTTTCTCGTCCTCTTTTTTAGGCGTTGCAATCTTTTCAACTTTCCTAAGCTGCTGTTCCTTCAGCTCTTTAGGAGTTTCATCTCTTGGAGTTCGACTGGGTACCTTTGTGTCCACAGGCTTCTTTTTCTCTTCCTCTGATGCTTTATCTGGCTTTTCCTGAGGCTTGGCGATGTTGTTGAAAGGCTTCAGCATGACCTGTTCTTTGTCTTTATCTGGTGTGGAAATAATTTTAGTTTTTCCATGAAGCTTGTCGGCAGCTGTAGGTTCCTCATCTTTGGGTACTTGATCAACCTTTTTCCTTTGTGGGATATCCTTCTGGTCTTTGCTGACATCAGGAGTTACCTTTGGACTCATCAAGGGAGCATCTTCATCTTCTCTGTGTTTTATAGCAGCAGTGGATTGATCTCTCTGTGGTGTCTCACCTCTCTTGAATGGAGTGCGTTCAGTCTTTGTCTTTGCCTCACCTTCTTTCTTAGCTTTTGGAGGTTCAGCTGCCTCAGGTTTCTGAGGTTTTTCAAATGGTTTCAGTGTCACTATTTCTTGCTCGCCCTCTTTCTTTGGCAATTTCTTTATTTTCTTTTTAGTTAAATCTGGTTCAGGCTCTTCATCTTTTGGCGCCTTGGGGGTTCTTGTCCATCTCGATTTCTCATCTTCTGCCTCTGATTTTTCAGGTTTCTCCATATGGCCCAGTTCAGATGCCTCTTCAGCTGCAGTGAAGACTTGTTCAGTTCTCCCGAGTGTTATTACCTCTCGATCTTCTCTATCATGAAGTTTCTGAACTGTCAGTTCTGCATCATAATGCCTCATCACTTCAACTTTATGAGTTATGACTTCCTTCTCAGGCTCTTTGGGCTTAGTTGGCACCTTTTTTAGTTTGATCTTCTGCGCTTCTTCTTCTGGTTTCCCTGATTTTTCAAAAGGTTTTAGTTTGACTGATTCTTTCTGCTCATCTGCCTTTGGCAGTTTAGTTATTTTCTTCTTATCTACATTTGACACATCAGGTTCTTCCTCTTTCTGTGGTTTTGGGGTTCTTGTCCATCCTTCTTTCTCTGTTTTCTGAATAACTTCAACCCTTTCAGCTTCCTCAAAATGGCCATACTGAACCGTCTCTTCCTCTGCAGTGAATACTCGTTCAGTTCTTCCAAGTGTTATTATGTCTCGATCTTCTCTGTCGTGAAGTCCATGAACCGTTAGCTCTGGATCGTGATGCCTTGTCACTTCTGCTTTATGAGTTAAGACTTGTTTCTCAGGCTCTGGAAGTTTCACTGGAACCTTCTTCAGCTTAATGACCTCTGTTTCTGGTTCCTTCTCTTTGGGTTTTCTGGTGAACTTACTCTTCAACTTAGGTGATTCAGGTGTTTTTGCTTCCTGAACAGGAATCTTACCCTTTTGCTTAAGTGGTGGCACTGTGGTTGAGGCAGTAAATACACCTTTTATAACATTCACATACAGACATACAGGAAACTAAACATTTCATCTGATATTTTTACAACTCACACACCACTAAAACATGTAAACGAAAAACAAGAGATATTTTGTAGTTTGCGAGAGAATAACTAACATAGCAATACATATAACATTTTACTGCCCTTTTAAAATAAAGAAGCAAATATTGCGTATACCTTTAGTTGGTCCAGGTGCTGAAACTGGTTCTTTGTCTGCAAGAATTTCAGATCAATGTAAGTATACACAATACAAACAGTGTTGGGAAAAAAAGCTAAAGACAAAGAAGGTTAAGTTATTTTTGAGACAGACAGATTCTTGAGTCAAGAAAGTGTGACATGCATTTGTTTTTTATTTCCTGTTTCCAGAATAATTTGCACTATCAGTGAGCTATGAATCACTTCATCAGGTGTTCAACATGATTTTTTGTCATTGCAAGTGTACCAAGTTACAGTAAAGTAACTACAGATGCACCAAGAGATGTTTTGATAAAAAGCATTTATAAGGTTATTTGGCCTCATTCCACAGATACTGTTAACATGAAAGACTTGGATTGGATTAGAGAACTGAAAAAGTTTATACAAACATCAGAACAACAGATTCAGACAGAATTAGACAGTGAATGCATTTCTTAAATCAAAGCTCAGATTGCTTTGCATAAAGACATTAGAAATCCTTCAAAGCGGGAGACAAACAGAAGAGAACAACATAAATTAAAGTTACAGAAGAGATGTTACCTTCAGGTGGACAGATTTCCTCTGATACAGGAGAGGGTTCAGCCTTTACGGCTGGTGGAGAGGGTTTCTTCTCCACCGGTGCAACTTGAGCTGCAAGAATGCCAACTTAATTAAATCACTGGCAAAGATCTGGTAAAGAAGCAACAACTGACAGATACTTAAACAAAACAGATAAAATTTAAGAATTCCGACCAATAGATTTCTTTAAGGCAGGACAAACGGAATTAAACAACATGGATGACAAACAGAAGAAACTACCTGCAGGAGAAACGACTTTTTCTGCTGGAGGCTTTGGTTTTGGTGGAGATGGTTTCTTTTCCTCTGGAGGAGACACTTAGGAGTACAAGATACCAAAGGTCATGACCAAGAGAACAAAATATATGACAGTGACAAGACATTAAAACAGAGGAAAGATTAAAGATGTTAAGAATGAAGACAAGTGCACATTCAAAAACACAGTACCACAAACAGAGGGCAGAGTTTTAAAGTACCACAAAACTAAGTGAAAGAACTACCTGCAGGAGGAGTGACTTTGGCTGCAGGAGCAGCAGGAGCTGAAGGCTTTGGTACTGGTGCAGATGGTTTCTTCTCCTCTGGAGGAGACACTTTAAAATACAAGATGCCAAGATCACGACCAAGACAACAACATGGTCAATCAACAGTTGCATTGAAACAATGCAAGATATGACTGGGGACACAGTAGAAAGCAAGTGAAATGACAATTGAGAAAAAAGAATACCATGAGGAAAGCTTTTGATTGGCCAGCAAAGAAAACAAAACAGTAAACAGGCAGACATATAGCATTTGAACAACATTCAAAACCAAGTTGAGAAACTACCTGCAAGAGGAGCAACTTTCTCTGCAGGAGCAGGAGGTGGAGGTGAAGGCTTTGCTGTTGGTGCAGATGGTTTCTTCTTCTCTGGAGGAGATACTTTGGGAAAACAAGATGCCAAGATCATAACCAAGAAAACAAAAAGCTTGGTCAAAACATAACGAGTAACACGAAAAGTTAAAAACATGGAAACCTGAAGACAAGTGAGACAATAAGAACAACACAAAAAAATTGACTAAAAGAAAAACAACATGGCTGACTCTTCATGAGCCAGCAAAGATGAGGAAAGTACAAACTGAACAGACTACCTGCAGGAGGAGTAACTTTGGTTGCAGGAGGAGGAGGTAAAGGCTTTGCTGCTGGTGCAGATGTTTTTTTCTCCTCTGGAGGAGACAATTTGGGAATACAAGATGCCAAGATCATAACCAAGAAAACAATAAGTTTGGTCAAAACATAACGAGTAACACGAAAAGTTAAAAACATGGAAACCTGAAGACAAGTGAGACAATAAGAACAACACAAACAAATGGACAAAAAGAAAAACAACATGGCTGACTCTTCATGAGCGAGCAAAGATGAGGAACGTACAAACTGAACACACTACCTGCAGGAGGAGTAACTTTGGTTGCAGGAGGAGGAGGTGAAGGCTTTGCTGCTGGTGCAGATGGTTTTTTCTCCTCTGGAGGAGACACTTTGGGAATACAAGATGCCAACATCATAACCAAGAAAACAATAAGCTTGGTCAAAACATAACGAGTAACACGAAAAGTTAAAAACATGGAAACCTTAAGACAAGTGAGACAATAAGAACAACACAAACAAAAGGACAAAAAGAAAAACAACATGGTTGACTCTTGATGAGCGAGCAAAGATGAGGAAAGTACAAACTGAACACACTACCTGCAGGAGGAGTAACTTTGGCTGCAGGAGGAGGAGGTGAAGGCTTTGCTGCTGGTGCAGATGGTTTTTTCTCCTCTGGAGGAGACACTTTGGGAATACAAGATGCCAACATCATAACCAAGAAAACAATAAGCTTGGTCAAAACATAACGAGTAACACGAAAAGTTAAAAACATGGAAACCTTAAGACAAGTGAGACAATAAGAACAACACAAACAAAAGGACAAAAAGAAAAACAACATGGTTGACTCTTCATGAGCGAGCAAAGATGAGGAACGTACAAACTGAACACACTACCTGCAGGAGGAGTAACTTTGGCTGCAGGAGGAGGTGAAGGCTTTGCTGCTGGTGCAGATGGTTTTTTCTCCTCTGGAGGAGACACTTTGGGAATACAAGATGCCAAGATCACGACCAGGAAAACAACATGGTCAATAAAGACTTATTAATGACAAAAGATAATTTAGACATGAATTACTCCAAACAGTACAGACAAGTAGAAAGAAGTGACAGGATTGGAGATGTGAAAGAATGTCAGCTGATGAAGGAAAAACAAAAACTCAACAATCAAAGATGTTAATAGACCAAAAAGGTTCATGGTGTACCTTGTACAGTAGTGACATAACAAACATGTTACAAAGACAATGGACGAACAGGGCTTACTGTAACGATGTGAAGATTAGTGTAAACTGTACAATTTTTTCTTGTTATTCAAGACCATTTTGGAAGATGTGTGAGTACAGTAAATGTGGCATGTTGAATCTCTTTAAAGAGGGGTTGATCTTATGGCGATCATGAGCCTGTGCGGCTCAAATAAGAAAGAATACCTTTCTGAAGAGTTTGTTGTTCATTTTGCTGTTGTGTTCCCTTCTTCGCTTTCTTGTCATATTCCCTTCTTGGTGGAGGTTTAGTTGCGGTGGGTCTCGGTTCTTCACAAAAATCCACCTCGGGGGTGATTATTTTTTGTGCCAGAGAATCGGGTTTCTTGGATGGCAGAGTTTCTTCTTCAGGGGGAAGAGGTTTCTTCTGTGTTGAAACTTGAGATTTTTTAGTTGGAGCAACCTTGTCTTTAGTGATAGGTTTCTTGGGTAGAGTCACTTCTTCTAGTGGAAAGTCTTCTTTAGAAGCAGCAACTGCTTTGGGAAGTGCAGGAGAGGTCTTCTTTGTAGGCAAAACAGTTTCTTTTGGTGGTGAAATTTCTTCATCAAGACAGGCTATTTTCTCAGGTGCAGAAATCTGAGCTGGAACTGGATGTGACACTTCCCAACTTGGTGGGATAGATCTTGTTGCTGGGACAAGTTGAACAAGTTCTTCTTCAAAAGTTGGTTCCTCCAGAGGTACAGTGTCTTCAAGATACATTTTTCCTGCAGCTTTAGGAGTTTTTGTTGTTTCTTTTCTTGGAGGAATGGCTGTCATAGGATGAGAGAGGGTGGTTTTGGGAAGAATTTGGGGTAAGTATTGTTCAGGTGGAGGCGGAACAGTTTTTCTAGAAAGCATAGATCTTTCAGATGGAACTTCTTCCACTTTAACAGAGTCAGCTTGCTTCAAAAGAGTGACTTCTTTTGGTACTCTTGGCTTCTTTGGTACAGTGATATCTTTAGATGTATCAGAGATTTTAGGTTTAACAAGATCCTCCATTGGAAAGACAGTTTCTTCTTCAATTTCTTCATGATGTACTGATACAAATGATTCAGTAAATTCTTTCTGCTCAGGATAAGTTGAGGGAATGTCAGCTTCCTTGAGCTTCCTTTCTTGAGGAGTTTTCTTGTAAGCCAATACCTCTTTTTTGGATGTCAATCCAGAAACTTCTTTCTTCATAGGAAGAGTTGTTTCAGGTGGAGGTGTGATGTCTCTTTTTGATGGAAGAAGAGCGGCTTCCTTTATAAGTGGAGAGACAGACCTCAAAGGCATTTCTTCTCTCTGGTCGACTACTTTGTCCTCTGAATCAAAGTCTTCTTCATCATGAGATTCAGTGTCCTCCAGTTTTTCAGCCTCATATTCTGTGTATGCTGGCTCAATGTCCTCTAATGACTCAGTATCTTCAATCTGCTGATCTCCACTGTAACATGTAGAAACTTCACCTTCTTCCTTTGCAAGAACCATTTGTTGTCTTATCTCACTTTTCAAAGTGATTTCATTTCTCGCAATTGACTCCCTGTGCTCCACTCCCCTTTCATGTGTCTTGACTTTCTCTTGCCTGTGTCCATCTTCTGCCAGAGAAATCCATTCTCCACGATCCCTCTTCAGAGAAGACTCCCTGATGTCTTCAAGCACTACTGTTGTTTGCTTAAGATCAGTTTCCAGGGGAACTGGGGTCATTTTTAAGATATCACCCAAGATTGAAGATTTGCACCATGGATCGGTGGCCAAGAGGAAAACAATACAAGACAAAAAACCATCAAGACACAAAAACACAGATTTCAGTGGGGTATATATCCTACTGTGATCCTCATTTTACAACTAAACTGTAAGTATAATGATTCTATACCTTTCTGCTGTAGAGTTTCTTTAGACTTTGGCTGGACTGATACAGAAGGAATAACCTCATCTGGTTTCAGGGACAAATAAATACAACTAGTCAAACTACAAAAAACTGATGGACATTTGTGATGACTTTCTAAAAGTACCTGGGAAACATTTGTAAGTTTAAGCATACCTTTGATGGGTGTACCCGCCTCCAGCTTTGGTTTAGCTAGTGCTGTTGTTTCCTGTGGTATCTCCCTCTGTTTTACTGTTTTGATAATTGATATGATGTAGCAAACAGTCAACACACATGGCAGCACAGACATCAGGACAAACCTTAGAAAAATTAGCTTAAGGCATCTCAGAATTAAATATACAAATAGTGAGTTAAAAGATCAAGATGAGTTAGGATTAGTTAATAAGATGTCAAACTTGTGATGTTTGCAGACATATCTACCTTGTTGCTGAGGCTTTTTAGCCTGAGAAATTTGTTTAGGTGTTTCCAAAACTTGTGGTGGTGCTGGTGCTCGGTGGTGCTGCACTGGTTCCTCTGTTAAAAATTTTGGAGCCTCTGGTCTTTCCTCCACCTCTACTGGTAGTTCTGTAACCATTGTGTGTGCCGCTGGAACCTTCTTTGGTGCTTCAGGAAAACTTTTTGATTCTTCTGGAACCTTCTTTGGTGCCTCTGGAACCATCATTGGTATTTCTGGAACCTTCTTCGGGGCTTCAGGAACCCTTTTTGGTTCTTCCACAACCCTTTTTGGTTCTTTTGGAACCTTCTTTGGGGCTTCAGGAACCCTCTTTGGTTCTTTCACAATCTTTTTTGGTTCTTCTGGAACCTCATTTGGTGTTTCTAGAACCTTCTTTGGGGCTTCAGGAACCCTCTTTGGTTCTTCCACATCCTTTTTTGGTTCTTCTGGAACCTTCTTTGGTGTTTCTGGAACCTTCTTTGGTGCTTCAGGAACCTTCTTTGGTGCTTCAGGAACCCTCTTTGTTTCTTCCACAACCTTTTTTGGTTCTTCTGGTACCATCTTTGGTGTTTCTGGAACCTTCTTTGGTGCTTCAGGAACCCTCTTTGTTTCTTCCACAACCTTTTTTGGTTCTTCTGGTACCATCTTTGGTGTTTCTGGAACCTTCTTTGGTGCTTCAGGAACCCTCTTTGTTTCTTCCACAACCTTTTTTGGTTCTTCTGGTACCATCTTTGGTGTTTCTGGAACCTTCTTTGGTGCTTCAGGAACCCTCTTTGTTTCTTCCACAACCTTTTTTGGTTCTTCTGGTACCATCTTTGGTGTTTCTGGAACCTTCTTTGGTGCTTCAGGAACCCTCTTTATTTCTTCCACGACCTTTATTGGTTCTTCTGGTACCTTCTTTGGTGTTTCTGGAACCTTCTTTGGTGCTTCAGGAACCCTCTTTGTTTCTTCTAGTACTTTTTTGGGTTCTTCTGAAACCCTCTTTGGTGTTTGTGGAACCTTTTTCGGTTCTTCTGGTTTTGTTTCAGAGATATACATCGGTGCTTCTGGCTCAGGTTCACCAGCCAGCAGATTTGGTTTTCTTGGAGTTTCAGATGTCTTTGGTTCTGAGACAACTTTGAAGAACATTAATTTATAAGATGATTATCTTGTTAACCATATTTAGAAAAAAAAGTGCAAGTCACACTCTAACGAGTGCTTAGCATGCTCAAAGATATTCGTAGAAGGTATTTCGGAAATATTACTTTCCATATGAAACTTTCAACAGCAGTTAAAAAAGCAGAAATAGATAAAATTAAACAAACTTAAAACACGAGAAACAACACAAACATAAAACAGAACAGTACAACAAAGCAACCTATTAAGAGCATCTTTGCAGTACCTTTAGTTGGAACAGCTTCAGCCCTGGGTGGAGTAACTTGTGGTGCAGATGGTGGAACTACAGGTTCTTCTGGTCTGGGTACATCTTGCACTTAAGAGAACATTATGTATTGTTTAACCTACAGGTAATGACCATGGCTAACATGGAACCAAAGATTACACTCTTTACGAGTGAATTCAAAGTCTAAAAGAAGACATGAAAGGAAATGAAGCAGGACAATTGAAGATTGCAAAGGTCAGCGATCAATACCTTTAGCTGGAAGATGTTCCGGTGTTGAGGGAGTAACCTTGGCTGTAGTTGTCTGAACTACAGGTTCTTCAGGCTTTGGTAGTTCTGGAGCTTTAAAGAACATTATAAGTTCAGTAACCTACTGGTAATCACTAAGGCTTCAACATTACAGTCCACTCTAACGAGTGTTTAGCACAAAGGTAACTACAAAAACACATACTATGAGAACATAAAACACACAACACAGACTGGTTTGTATTACCGAAAGCCAATCACATGACAACACATATCAAAGAGTTCAATAATAGGAAAAGACACTGTCTTTCGGGTACCTTTCGTAGTCTTTGGTGGAGTAATCTTGGCAGCAATTGGCTGAACTACGGCTTCCTCTGGTTTGGCCACAGCTGGCACTTTGGAGGACATTAAAAGGTTTTCCATTTTTACTCTACATTTATCATAAGGTTATTCTTGGAACAAGGTGTGAGCTTCATTATTAATACACTTCAGCTATGACATTCATTTCTAGAGTAAGTTTGTAGAAGGATTATATAGAAACCCGTATCTAAACACCCTAAAACCCATGTGCTGTCAACTCCAAATACATTAGAGGATGTTAATTTTAAAAGATCCACCTCAAGAGGTTAGCAGTGAAGAACATCTCAGAACATTCAAGATTTACACAAACATGTTAAAAAGTTAGACACTTAGATCACAGCAGCAAACAAAACAAAACAACAAGAAAGACATATTGTATAACACAATGTCTTTCCAGTTGAGCAGTAGTAATGCAAAGCGTTTACTACTTTACCTCTCGGTTTAGGGGCTTCTAGTGTTTTCTTGGCAGGTTCAATTTTTGGTGCTTCGGGTTCAGGCTTAATTTTGGGCACTTTAGGCTCAGGCACTGCCGGTTTCTGAGGTGCCAATTTAGGCTCAGGAGGAACCATTTTTGGCTCTGCTGTAGGCTCAGGTTGATAAGGTTCAGGAGTGACCTTTCTGGGAATGGTCACTTTCTCTTGTTCAGGTTCTGGTTTGGTGTATAATGAAGGTTCTTCAAGGTTAAGAGAGAAATACTATGAGTCAACACAGAGCACACACAGCTTTAAGAGTTTAAGGGGTAAAAGAAGGAAAAGATAACATATGAAATATAACAGACATAAATATAACAGACAGACTGACAGATAACCAAACAACTGACAGATGGACAACCAAGAACACAATGCTCTTTATGCACTGTAAGAACACTGAGTATAGCTGAAAAGAATCACTTCAGAATCACTTTAGACAACATTCAGTTATGCAGACAGCACTCAAGAGAAAAGGTGAAGTTCACCCTAAGAGTTTTATTTGATAGAGATATTATGGATAGGATTGTCTGATGGTATGATAACCCCAAGCATAAGATGTCATACCCTTTCAAATTTCATACTAAAATTTGTGAATTTGCAGTGTAATATTCAAAAATATTTTTTTGTATTTACATAAATATATAAAATATGTATACACACTCCTGTCATATATATCAAACCTGTGTAAGAAATTACAGAAATATCAAGTATAACATGAGATTCTTCTTAAATTTCATGCTAAAATATTGTAAATGTAGTGTGCATTTTCAAAGATAATTACTTATATATAAATATATACAGTATTTATAAATACTGCTGTTATAAATATGAAATGTGTAAAATGTGAAAAACGTCAAGAAATTAAATATTTTTTAAATCTATGTACAAAATTAAGAACATTTGAAAAATTAAGAATGTATGATAAAGAAATATGTAAATATTCTAAAACTATGTGAATGTTCTGTGTGCTAAAGGTTCACTTGGTGTTTTTGCAATTTTTGACGCAAGAAAAAGTTTTCCATCTCTTTCTTGTATTTTTCATATTAAGAATTAAGAATGTGAGCCGATAAAGACTCTCTAAGATCACAAACAGAGAAAATAATCATCAGTAACAAAATAATAAACATTACCTTCTGGGGCCGGAGGTTCCTCTCGCCGAGGCGGAGCAGTGACAGTTACTTCAGGCTGTGGCTTCTTTGCTTCAGGTACTTTAAAATATTATCATCGATTTCAGTTTTCTGACCACGATAAATACTAACATCAAGACTCTTTTATTATTAGGTCTTTAAAAGAAACAGAAATAAATGAAGAGAGGAACAAACAACGTGACTGAACAAGAAAGATCTAAAAAACAAGACACACGGTGCATAAATAAGACAAAATTACAGAGGTACATACAGGAAGTGGTAAAAAATAAGAAGAGGTATTTGCAGATACCTTTGACTGGAGCTGGAGGCAGAGCTGCAGGCTCAGAGGGTTTCTCCTCTGGTCTCCTGTAAACCTCAGGAACTTGAAAGATCAAGAAAGTTCACATTAAAACTACGACGGCCGAGCTCTACTCTCTACTCTACTTTCTGCCATCTATTGTACAGAAAGCTCTAGTAAGGGTTAATTAGAGCGTAAGAGAGGTAAGTCGGGCTGAAGAAGAGTAAAAAACATGAAACACAAACATGAATAAGAAGCATAAAACATTAAAGTAGAAGATAGACGAGACCAAAGATGATTTACAGCAAAAACAGTTCAAGTGGTCAAACACTGAGTTACAGCTGTGAGGAAAGAAAAGCTTCTATAAGCAGCAACTGCTGGCGTTTGAAGCATTTGACGTATAAACTAAGTGGACGGACAAACTTGGCGGCTAGCAGAGAGGCGGTTCTGATCAGCGGCTTTGTTACGTTACAGCCACAAGCTTTGTGGAACAGCCAGTTTGCCTTTTTAGAAAGCAATTATACCTTCAGGGATTTCTTCTCTTATCTCGACCTGAGTCCTCTCAATAATTTCTTCAACAGGTTTTTTCTCTTCTGGTGAAGAAGAAAAGTGAACTTAGAAATAAAAACCTGACTCTGACATGTTAGGACTGTCACAGGTATTTAATCGTCTAAGGTTATTAAGGATGAAATGAAGCTTTACTGCAAATAAACAACAATCAATGAAGAAACATGGAGACGTTGGTAAAGGACATCGGTAAAACACAAGCAATAGACACAATAAGGAAAAAACAATGTTTAAAGACACAGACAGACAGAGTGATGACAGTTTTATATTGATGATGGAGTTATTTTATAAAGCAGAATAATGTTGATACCTGTGATGGAGGAAGACCGAACAGAAACCGTCTCTTCTCGAACTGTCACACTTTCAAAAGCTACAGTAGATCATTAAAGAATAAGCAAATGTTAAAGAGACCCGGTCAAATGTTTCATCACTGCTAAGTTTAGGTTTGTGCAGAAGAAGATTATCTGAAACAATCATTTGAGTTCTGGGATTAATCTCAACTAATCTCACTTCAAACTCAAACATTTACTTAGAAATTTAGTTTTTAATTTTAGAATTCAGACGTTGATTTCTCATTAAATTGGATAATTTTATCTTGGAATTCTAGGACTAAATTCTATAATGTGAGAATTTTAAATTTACACTTTACACAAAATGAAGCCCGAAACCTCTGACATAAAAGTCAGGAGTCAGACTCAGACTAATCTCAAACTTTGAGTTAAAAAAATGTGGCTTTAATTTTAAAAAAAAAGAGATTTTTATGTAGAAATTCTGAGATTAATTTCTTTAATTTTAAAGTCAGGATTTTAGACTTTTACGTCTGACTAATGCTGATTCTAAAATTAGATTCATGACTTTTATCTCAGAATTCTCAAACTAATCCTTTAATCTCAATGTTTTAACTTTCATTTAATTATTTAATTTCGCATTCTGACCTTGAGCTCATAATTTTGAGATTAATCTCACACTTTAACTTGATTGTTTTTTCAAACAATTGTAATCCTCTTCTGTACATTTGTTTCTAATTAGTGATATTTGAAATATATTTCAGAACATGAATGAATTGAAGTTAAATTGTTGAGTCATTATTAGAGACTACTTCATATGTTGCGGTGGGATTTGAGTTATTAGGAAGGACGATGGCTGAATTAATATTCACTTCAAAATGATCACACAATTATTGAGGATGAGAGTCAAAGGATAATGATGATGATGAAGGTTACATTTTAGGATGGAGGGAAATGGTTTAATATTTGAATGCAGAAACTCGGTGTCACGCAAAATAAGAATTAATAGTGTTGGAAGTCATGATAGTTAGTACTAAATTCATAATTAACTATTTTTTGTACCTTTTACTTCTGTTCTTTCTTCGTAGTGATAAAATTCGGAGGAATCTTTTGGTAGAAAAAGACATTTATGAATGAAACAAGCTGAGTCAAGTCGGTGTTAAAGAGTTAAAGTTAAGTTTGATTGGTAGAAACTGTCCCAGACTCACCTCTAACAACCATCGAAGCTGCCTCTGGTACATGAACTGACGTGTCTGGGACGTCTAAAGGTTTAGCCACAAATAAGTAATAATAAATGTTGAAATTAACAGAAATATTTTTGTGACAGTAAAACTTCACATTTCTTCCATTTCACAATGAAATTGTAATAATGTCACCAATCGGCTGATAAAAGATCAGTAGTGTTTAACTCGTACTGTAATGTAACAACACTATCAGTGAGTCTCGGGATACTATTTCATTGTAACTTTAATTAAATTGGAAATCAACAGACCTGAAGACATGTTCAGTTTTACTGTCATCAATTTGCAGTATGTTTGCTTTTAAAAAATACTCACCCTGAGGAACCCTCCCTAACCCAATTTCTGTGAAAGGACAAGGTACAAAATGTTATTATAACTGCTGACTGAGTTTAACTTTAGTAACTTTAGCTGTGTGATCAAACGTACAGACCTTTGCCTGAAAGGTAAAGCTCAGCTGTGCTTCGAGCTTCTCCCATTGGCTCCAGACGAGCAATCACTGAGTAAACGCCTGACGGAGTGAAGACATTATTAATGCTGATTATATTACTTAATGTTGTTTAAGTCAAGTTCATTTTGAAGACACTTAAAAATAAAAATCCTAATAAAGGCCTGGTCACACCAGAAAGTGACACAACAAAATGTATCTGCGCTTCTTTGAAGTTATTGAACGGCTGCAGCCGGCGAGCTAACTGCTAACAGGCTAGCCATCCAGGAACATGCTAACACTAAGCCAAACCAGCTAAATGCTAAAACTGCATGATTTAGTTAAATAATTTAAAATGTATTTGTCAGTATTGTGCAGCCCTAAAATAAGATAACAAAGCAGACTGAGAACATTTAATGTCATTCTCTATCCATTTTTAGGTATTTTTTCTTTTTGTAATTAAAAACACTAAGTGCTTTAAAGGAAAAACGTGTCTCAATCTCTCTCTAGAGGAAAATATGCTGTTTAAATTAATTTTTTTAACAAACCTTCATCCTTTGGTGTTACGTTGCGGATGGTCATAAAGTGCCGTCGGCCGTCTGTCCTGAAGTTATATTTTGGGCACTCTTTAAGCTCCCATGAGTCTTTGTACCATGTGACGGTGGCGTTGTCGAAGGACAACTCACACTCAAAGGTGGCACAGTGGCGTTCATTGACCTCGATGCTTCGGATGCATTTAGTGAACTGAATTTGGTCAGCTAAAACCAGACAATCAGAATTAACTTCTGATTTCACAATATTAGATTCATGTTAGTTTATAACATCGACTATTTTATTGATTTGATGTTATTGTTTATGTATTAAGACTCCTATTTGGAGTCTTTGCGGTTTTGACTAAACATTAAGTTCAACATGAAAGAAACAAAAACAGGAAACAGAAATTCACAAAACACAAAAATAAACTCATCAGATGTGAACCAGCAGGTTCAAAGAGGTCCATCTGAGTTTGGTTAGTTTGGAGTCTTTCTGCTTACCTGTCTTGTAACCAGCTCCTGATAATTAATTAAGGAGTAGGACATGAGGACATGTTACAGACAGGTGTCCATCAGACGGGACAGGAAGTTCAAACACTCAGACTCTTACCTGTGACGGTGAGCTTGGCGTTGGAGATGTGAGGACCACACACCACGCGGTAGTTGCCCTGATCTTTGACCATGCAGTTCTTGATCTTCAGATAATGGCGGTCGCCCACGCTGCTAATGTCGTACTTGTCGCTGTTGTTCAGTTTCTGGGTGCCTTTGTACCAGGTGAGAGTGATCTCTGGGTAATTGATCCGGATCTGGCACTCGAAGGTGGCGCTCTGGTTCTCAGTCGCCGTCTGGTCGCTGATGTCCTCCATCACAGAGACGGGCTGAGGATTCAAAATCTGTTTTAATCATCAACGCAAACTCTGATTGGTCTGTCTGTTGTTTGTGTAAACTTCGTGCAAATCTGCAGAACTTTATTTAAAATATTATTGGAGATCCCAAAGTTTCCACAGATAAAAACAAACAGCAGGTTGAATTTGAGAGAAATGTGTCTAAATGATGCACAACACATCCAGAATATTTTACGTACTTATTTTTTACGATTTTTTTCTTTTTTTCATAAAACGTACGTTTGGTTTCAGAGACGAGGGGGACACAATGAAGTCAGGGGAAGTTTCTCCATTTATATACATTTATATAAATCTAACAAAAACAACAGTAATAGATTATTGTGCTTTTTATAATAATGGCAGAACAAAACAAAAACTAGAAATACTATGTAAATTGCTGCATTATTAATGCACTAACACTACTTAAAATCACATTTACTTTCCTTAATAGTGACCGAATACTTTATTTAATGAATAAATAAAAACTTGCCTGTAAACCTGTAATTTTTAACGCAAAAAACATGCAGGTGGATGTGCTTTTTTTCAGCCCTGACAATTGTCTGCAGGTTGTCCTCTCAGGATGCATAAAACCCCAATAACCTCCAGCTATAAGATGTTGCCTGAGAGATGAAACCCAGGGCAAAAAACGTGTTTAAGTCCCCATTGGAAATTATGCTGTTGTATATTTCACATTTACAACATTCTCTGTTGTATCTGTTACAAAATGTTATGTAAAATGTCGACTTGATGAGGTCAGCCTGTTTCTCTGCCCCCTAGTGGCCAAAAATGGATTGCTGCAGCTTTAAATGTGTCATTATCTCAGTATAACAAGCTTCTGTGCTTCATGTTCCATGTCCCAGTGTTATTGTTACAGTCCATTCTGTTCAGTATCTGCTGCTGATCAGAATCAGATTTTGCTCAATCCAGGAATGTTTTGATGGATCAGTATCTATAAATCTTGTGGAAAGCCTTTCCAGAGGAATGGAGGCTGATTAATGGTTTTGGAGTGTAGTATTCAATTTGATTACCCTATGACTGATTTCAACTACAGGGGAGTGATAACAAACATATGGTTATGGTTTTGGTTGTTTTTGGTTACCTCTGTGCCGACACGTCCCTCGAGCTGCTGGATGAGTCGGGCCATGTCCTCCTCTTCAACCCGGCTGCCATGCTCCACCTCCTGCAGCAGGAAAGACAACGGTTAAAAAAAGTAAATGAGCAACAACATCTTTATCTGCTAAGCTTCATCTCTTTCTACACCACTTTAATGAAATGTCAGCGAAACATGCTTGTCCTCGTTCTCTTAGATACTTTTTCACTAAGGGAAATTAACAACCTGTAACTTAAAGGACTAGTTTGACACTTAATCACTTTCTAGTGGAGAGTTACATGTTCAGATTGATACCACTTTCACTTTGGTAAATATGAAGCTACAGCTAGATGCCTGTTAGCTTAGCTTAGCATAAAGACTGGAAAAGTGGGGAAACAGCTAGCCTGGCTTGGTCCAAAGGTAACAAAATCCATCATCTTTAGTTCTGTTTTCTCCCTCAGTCCATCTCTGTGTTGCTGTAACTTCGTGATCAATAAAGGCTGATCTTATCTTATCCTATTATTATTATAAATGTTTTGAGTAGCTGTATCTTCAAAGCAAAACTTTAATCCTAACATGAAAACTATCATCAGGATCAGCTATATCTGCCATTTTCTCTCTCTCACCACTTTTCCAGTCTCCATCTCCTTCTCCCTCTTCAGGAACTCGACGGCTTGCAAGATGGCGCGGTAGTCGTGGATGCCATGTTCCCGCAGGATCCTCTCGTAGTCTTTGGGGTCGTGACCCCTGAGCAACTCTACAATATCGATGTCTTCGTCTTTCTTGGGACTCTTCTGCTTCGATGGAGTCCTGACAAATGTCAAATACACAATCACAGAAAGTCCAGAGGACATCCACTTTTCTGTTTCCCTGAAAAACAGACTTCGACAAATATAGAAATCAATCATACAGAAAAAAAAGGTCACGGACAATCAACGTATCTTACTTCTTCAGCCGTGTCCTTATGTCGCCGATTCCTTCCACTTCTTCCTTTTTGGTGACCTCCATCTCAGCGCTGCACTCGATCTCTCCGTGTTTGTTGGTGGCAACACATCTGTAGAGACCAGAGTCGGACTTGGTCACCTCTCTGATCTCCATTTTGGCATCCTGGCCCTTCTGCTCGATGGAAATACGACCACCAGGGGTGATCTGCCTCCATTTGCCCTTCATCCACTTCACGCTGGGGATTGGGTCGCCTCCGATCTTGGCAATGAAGGTTGCAGTGCCCTCTGCAAAGAAAAACAAAAAAAGACATTCAGTGTATGTAATTTTGCAGTGATCTACTGTATTATCTCATAAATATTGCACTTTTTAAATGAATATAATCTGTCCTACAGTTCTTACAGGCATTTCTTCCAACACGTTACCCTTTAGTTCAGACCCTGAATTGTTTCCTCTGTTGTTTACGTTAGGGGGATTGGAGTAATACATAGTTCTTCTAACTTGTGCAATGTCTGATAAAAACTAAATATGTACTAATGCGCACATACAAAAATAACAATAATTACAAAGTCTATATATCAAAATTCTGATAATTTCTATTTTATTTATTTTTCACATATTTTCTAGATATTTCTGCAAATACAAATTCAGATGAAAAAAGCCAAATTTTGTTAAATTTGGGGTGGTTCCCTAATGTTATTATGGCAATGTTATGATAAGCCTTGTCAAGTGTCACAAATTTGAGAGCTCAATCCACCATTCTGCAAGAACAAGCATTACTAGAGACTATGCTTTTCCTAGCTTCCAGTAGCACTGAATTAATGTTAATGACAAACAGCCTCGGGTCCAGACGTCTACTAACAGTCTACTTACTCTCTGTGACAGAAACGTTTTTGGGTTCCTCGATGAAGAAGAGGTTGTCGAGCCTTTTGACCGGGGCAGCTGCAGCTGGGGCGGCAGCTTCCGTGGGGACGGCCTTGGCTCCTTTGTCTGAAAAGAAATCGTAAAGGTGAGTGCATGTTGCCACATTTGACTGACAGAGAAAGTAGCCCAATCAGATCCTCAAACCCGTTCAATTGTCATTAAAGTAATCCAATTTTTTACTGGGCTACTTTGTTTTTCTCTTCTGGTCTTCTGTTTTATTGCTTTAAGTATCCCAAAACCACAGTTACAATAATGAAAAATAATTTCCTCCAAGTCTCATAGATAATGTTATACCAATGTAAAAAGGCTTTGCTTGTTTGAACAGAGCTTTTTTCACAGAGCTGACCAAATAATAATTTAAATATAAGGGGGAAAAAAATTCATCCTAGTTGTAATAAACTGAAAATAACATTTGGTGTTGTCTGTCACATCAGTCATTGCGTGTCAAGCCTGTTAAACTCATACATCACACAGGCTAGTCAGCAAGATGTAAAAATATCATTGTTCACAAACGGATTACGTTACCTGTCACAGTGACCCTGGACTTGCAGAAGTTGCTGCCGGTAGGGTTGCTGGCCTTGCAGAGGTAATCCCCTGTGTCGGTCTTTGAGACTGGGCTGACCTCCAGACAGGCCGTCCCGCCAACAAATGTGATTCTGGTGTTTCCGCTGGACTTCAGCTCCCTCCTGTCCTTCATCCACTGGATGGTCAATGGAGGAGAGCCGCTGACGTGGCATTTGAGGCTCAGCTTCTCGCCCTCGCTCACCATCACCGGCTCCAGAGGGATGTCAAATTTTGGAGCCTGGCCAGTTTCTGAAGGAGTGAGCAGAACAACTACAGATACTTGCTTTTCAAACAGTAACATGATGGGTGGGACATTGGAGCCTCTTTTGCACACTTTCTCCCAAACAGACTCAAAGGAAATGGGATGTGAATCCCAATAAAGTGAAAGTGTTTATCCATCACTGTTTGTTTCTGTTCTGCCTCCAGTTAGTTTGAAGAAGGTTATAGCTCTGAGACAGCTGGGAAATCCTCTGATTAAAAACCATCAGACTCTTAAATGGTCTATTCCAAACTTTCTGGCCATGCTGGGGAATAAATCAGTGGCCAAAATGGCTGCCTTGTGGACAAAAATACATGACTTTAAAAATCAAAAGTGAGAGTCTCTAAGGGCTCAGTCACCAGCATTTATAATGGTGAAATTTGGGTGGAAACTCTATCATATAAGTGTTATGGCACCATCCAGTTTAATATAAACCTGCTCTGCTGGAGTAGAAACAGCTCCACAGAAGAGATATAGCATGATCTGCAGTTGGTTGACAGACAGGAGTCGATGGTACAAATGTCTCTTGCGACCAAGCTAGATATCTTCCTAAATTGTAGTTAGCTAATTGGTAACAAGCCAGCTAGCTTGGCAAGTTATTTTGGCTGGCTATCAGCAACATGTTACCAGCTAGCTAGCATGTTCCCAGTTAGCTTGTCAGCCAAAGTAACTCGAATTTTACTGTGCCACTTTCTGGTGTGACCAAGCACAAAAATATTCAAGGTGGAATTGGGTCCTCTGATTTTTTGGGGAAAGATTTTACCTGAAGTTCATTTAACTTTTAAAGGAACACACTACAAAACATAAAGTCCGATCATGATTAATGTAAGATAAATGATTGAAAAATGTCAAATAATGAAGATAAACCGATACACTCATACCTGAGATGGTGAGAGAAACCCGGTATGAAGCTTTTCCAGCTTCGTTGGAGGCCGCGCAGGTGTACACACCGCTGTCAGAGCTGGCAGAGTCTCTGACACACAGCACGGCCATGTTGTTCTTGAAGCTAACATCGTATTTGTCAGAGCCGTAGATTTCGTTGTTGTCCTTGTACCAGGTGATAGTCAGTGGCTGGGAGCCAGACACCCGACCCTCCATCTTCACCGTCTTACCCGCAGTGTCCACCATGGACTCAGAGGGCTTTTTGGTGAAGTTTGGAGGGACTTTGCGCTCTGTTAGTGGGGGAGAAAGTGAAGAAAATCAGGCCATATTGTGACATGTGGAAATGGTTCGATATTTAAATTTAAGTATCATTCACCAGGCCACCGGGCCTTTGCATTAGGGAAAACAAAGAGCCACAGCACGTTAGACAACATAAAAACAACCTGCAACACAGAAGCAAACAAATACAGAATATCCACTCTATAACAAATACTTATACCTGTCTACGAATCCCTTTTTCAAACAAGCAAATATTTATTTGACCCAACCATAACAACATGGAAAACATGCTCTCAAGGGCCTCTAATACATTATAAAATATTTTTCTTTCCAAACCTAACAAACACAGTACCAGCCAACCCTAAACATGACAACATAACCCACGACTTTTTAGATGTTACGAAAATTCCTTCTTGTTACCAACAAACAGTACCACAGGTAACGATAACTGCACTGGAGGTTAGCATTAGTAACTGGAACCACATGTGAGAAATGAGTTGAGATGGAAGGAAATGTGTTAGTTACTGTGTTACCTATTTTAACATGAGCATGACAGGTGTCAGTTCCTTCAGCATTGGAAATTTCGCAAGTGTATTTTCCCGCTGCTGTGGCTCTGTCACTGTTGAGGACCTCCAGAATGCAGGAGGAGTCTGTGGTTTTGATATTGTACTGGTAAGAAGCCCAGATCAGCTTGTCGTCCTTCTTCCATGTCACATAGACCCTCTGGCTGCCGGTGTAAGTGCACTCCAGACGCAAGGGTTTACCCAGCTCATGGCAGACGTCCTCCAGTTTCTTGACAAATCGAACGGGTTCTGAGAGAAGCAATGTTGAAATCAGTCACAGAAACCACTGATCTTTACATGCGGAGGATGAAAGACTATGTGACTGCGCAATATCCACAAGGAATCCGTGGAAGTTTTCATGCGTAGAAAGAGAGGCTATGTGAATGGAGGAAGATTTACCTGTACATGAAGGTAACAAAGGTTACAGGCATTGGAAAGGCTATGTGACTGGATTGGTAGTTACAGCTAGACATTGTTCACTTCATGCATGAAATGAATGATGAGAACTACAAGCACTGTGTTGTTGGTTAGTGTTACCTAGTTTGACATAAGCATGGCAGATATCAGAGCCTTCGGCATTGGAAATTTCGCAAGTGTATCTTCCATGAGCCTCTTCTCGGTCACTGTTGAGGACTTCTAGCATGCAGCTGCAGTCTGTGGTCTTGACATTGTACTGATAAGAGGCCCAGATTGGACTCCCATCTTTCCTCCAGCTTACATTTACTCTTTGGCTACCGGTGAATGCGACTCTGAGTGTCAGCGGTTCGCCAACTCGGAACGTGATGTTTTCCAGCTTCCTGATGAAGCGAGCAGGTTCTATGAGAAGCAGTGATGGTTGTTAGATGCAAAGGTGATGGTGAGAAAGCAGAAGCAAACATGACTGTTTAATTGTAATTCACTGATGAAATTCAATTAGCCTTAATTTAATTATGTGAAGTGGCGTATAGAGTATAGAGAGCCAGAGTCCCACCCTACTCCTGGGCCAGCTTGTGTTCCACTAGTCTCATTTGCACAATGTTTTTACTCATAGAGTGTTTCTTCCATTCACCTTTCTGAAAAAATGACTACAATCAAAGCCTCATGGTGTCATCTTGTTTTATTTTATTAAATTTATATGTCAGAGTCCATGACAAAAGCCATGAATCTCAAGCAAGGAGAGCAAATGCCTCAATGATTTAGCTACTAGCTACTTTCCATTTGCAGCCCAGGTAGGCACAAAACTTCCATTCATCTTAAAGAGGCTGGACATGAACCTGGGACATTGTGGTTCATGGTCGCCACCTTAAGGCCTGGACCACCAGACCCCCAAAATACAAACCCTTTAGAATATAAACCAAAAAAAAAAAACTCAGTGACTTGTTTCAGCTTCTCAGAAAGGCAGATGGAAGACACCCTCTTTGAAAATTGTAGAGCAAAAACCGTTGGAACAGAAGGTAGTCTAAGAGTAGTATGAAACTTCTGCTTTCTGTGTCTATGTATTAGCAAATGTTTGATGTTCAGTGTTAGTGAATTAGATGCAAGAGTGCTGTGGTGGGTCATGAAGGTTATACCTTTCTTAGAGGTTTTATAAATGACATTAGCGTCACATATGGCAGAACCTTCTGCGTTAGAAACTTGACAAGAGTAGAACCCAGCTGCTTCTTCTCTGTCACTATTGAGGACTTCCAAAACGCACGAGGAATCGGTGGTCTTGATGTTGTATTTGTATGAAGCCCAGATTGGCTTGCCGTCCTTCATCCAGCTCACGTGCACTCGCTTACTGCCGGTGTACGTGCACATCAGACTCAATGGATCGCCCAGACGGTATGATGTGTCTTCGAGCTTTTTCACAAAGCGCACAGGTTCTGAGAGAAGCAACATCGGTTTAGTCATGTCATGTAACCTGAACTGTTAGCAAATCAGCGAGTGAGTATGTTAGGAGGCAGTTACCTAGTCTGACATGAGCGTGACAGATAACAGAGCTATTAGCATTGGATATTTCACAGGAATATCTCCCAGCAGCCTCTTCTCTGTCACTGTTGAGAACCTCCAAGACACATGAGTTGTTTGTAGTCTTGACGTTGTACTTGTAGGAAGCCCAGATTGGTTTGCCATCTTTTGTCCAGCTCACATACACGTGCTGGCTGCCCGTGTACGTGACCTGAAGCCTCAGAGGCTGTCCAACCCTAAAGGTCATATCCTCCAGCTTTTTCACAAAGCGCACAGGTTCTAAGAGATGCAAGGATGTTAGTTGTTAGTTGCCAACTACTGAGAAAGATGAGCAAGATCATGTGAAATACAGTTAGCAAATAATCTATAATTGTGATCAATAAAACTGCAAATAAAGCTCATTGTTTTCAGTTTTTACCGATTTTCAACAAAAAAATACATATTTAAGTTTTTTATGTTCGCATGCCCCGAAATTAACATTCACTGCAGTTATCTGTAAACTGGTCCTCTGGTAGCGAGGTAAGCCCAGAAATTGAAGGCAAAAGTGGAGAGAGATAACCAAAGGACAAAGAATTATGCTGGAGTTAAGTCCTTCCATGTAATTTGCAAATAAACAATGTTTTGTACTGCAAATAGTATTTCTGTAATCAGATGTTTGCATTACTGATATTTTTTTCATGCAGTTTTCACCAGATTTTTTAAATGTTCTACATATATATATATATATATATATATATATATATATAAATCGGAAGATCGGTGGTTCGATTCCCGGCACCCCTATATGTCAAAGTGTCCTTGGGCAAGATACTGAACCCAAATTTCTCCTGAAGGCTGTGCCATCGGTGTGTGTGAATGAACATTAGTTTTTTTATATATTTTTATAGTATATAATATTCACATAATAGACTAATGCCACATATCATAGCATTAATAGACATAGCTAATTGTCCCTACACAATAAATTCTCGTTTTTGTTTGAAACAATAAAAAACTAAAACAAATGAGCCCTCACACTTCATGTTTAATGATTTACCTAGTTTGACCTGTGCATAGCAGATAGCAGTGTTTTCAGAGTTAGAAATTTCGCAAGAGTATCTTCCTGCTGCTTCTAGCCGGTCACTGTTGAGGACATCCAATACACAGGAATTATCTGTGGTCTTGACGTTGTACTTGTAGGAGGCCCAGATTGGTTTGCCGTCCTTTTTCCAGCTCACATAGACCCTGGGACTGGCACTGTAAGCGCAGTACAGTGACAGGGACTGGCCGAGTCTGAAAGTGGTGTCTTCCAGCTCTTTAAGAAAGTGCACAGGTTCTACAGGAGGCAATGATGATGTTAGTTGAACGTTTTTTATGTTACAGCTAGCAAATGCATGCTTATGTGAAATGACTGGTCTGCAGGGGATTTGCTAGAATTTATGATTTTTGACATTTCAATATTCAAATGAACTGAAATCAACAAAAATGATGGTCATGAGGTGCATTTGTTAGTGGCTTTACCTATCTTAACCATTGCATGGCAGATATCAGTGCCCTCTGAATTGGAAATCTCGCATGAGTATTTCCCGACAGCTTCCCGACTGTCACTGTTGAGAACATCCAGAGTGCTGGAGAAGTTGGTAGTTTTAACGTTGTATTTGTACGAAGCCCAGATGGGTTTGCCATCCTTCATCCAGCTGACATAAATCCTCTGGCTGCCGGTGAATGTGCACTCCAGCGTCAGAGAGTGTCCACTTTTATAGAAGGTGTTTCTCAGTTTTCTCACAAAGCGAACTGGTTCTAAGAAATCAATTAGCAATGGTGGTGTTAGATAATATAAGCAATGGTATTAAACCTTTTAAACAAGCTGGTTACATGATATTTTATGGAAGTGCAAATGATTAAAGTGATTTTTAAATCCCTGTAATGAGGTGGGTTGCCAAGGTGTTTTACCTAGTTTGACATTAGCATGGCAGATATCGGTTCCTTCAGTGTTAGAAATTTCACATGTGTATCTTCCAACGGCCTCTTCTCTGTCACTGTTGAGGACTTCCAAGATGCAGGTGTCATTGGTGGTCTTGACGTTGTACTTATATGATGCCCAGATTAGTTTGCCATCCTTTTTCCAGGTCACGCATACTCTCTGGCTTCCAGTGTACGTGCACTTGAGGGTCAAAGGTTCACGGAGTCTGAAATAAGTGTCTTCCAGCTTTTTCACGAAGCGAGCCGGTTCTGAGAGGAGTAATGGTTGGGTTAGTTGCATGTAGCCTACAATATGTTATGCTAGCAGGCAGGCAATGGAGATCTTGCAGCAGTCTAAACTGAGATAATTATTTTAGTCATAGAAAATTACCGCAACCTACTGTGCCTACTAGACAGCAGAAGGCCTCTGTTGCTGACACAGTTAGATGATGAATTGAAAGCAGATGGTGTGTTAAGAGTTTGTGACTTTACCTAGGCTCACACGAGCGTGGCAGACTTCGGTTCCGGCTCCGTTGAAAATTTCGCAAGTGTATGTTCCAGCTGCCTCAGGCCTGTCGCTGTTGAGGACCTCCAGAATGCAGGTTGAATCAGACGTTTTAACATTATACTGATAAGAGGCCCAAATCAGCTTGCCATCCTTTTTCCACGTGACATAGACCCTCTGGCTTCCGGTGTATGTGCAGACTAGTTTCAGTGGCTGACCAACTATGAAAGTAGTGTCCTCCAGCTTCTTGATAAAGTGCACAGGTTCTGAGAGAAGCAATGCTGATGTTAGAAATGTGCCCAGTGTTATGTTGCCATGCATTTCTATGCTTATATGTCAAAGTTAAATTTGTTATTACGGATGAAATGTAACTTGTATCAAAAACATTGAGAGAACTATTAAGAGAAAGCTGTTTTTGTTTTTTCAAGAGTTGCACCAGAGATAATCTTTATAACACTTTTTGTGTAATCAAAAGAAACTGAGTATGAATCACTGTCTTTAAGTGGGAAAACTCTAAGGAGAGGATCCATTAATAGACATAACTAGCTGATTGTTTAAGTTTCATTGTCACTGAACAATTTAGTTGAACAAAATGTGTCATTAAAACATGATACACAATCCCAGCTGGATTCATTAATGTAGAAACAGGAAGCATGGAAGTTGAGAATCACCTTTCACCATCACATTACAGCTGGCAGAGGCTGAACCAACCCGGTTCTCTGCC
Organism: Siniperca chuatsi; assembly: GCF_020085105.1. Classification (NCBI taxonomy): domain Eukaryota; kingdom Metazoa; phylum Chordata; class Actinopteri; order Centrarchiformes; family Sinipercidae; genus Siniperca; species Siniperca chuatsi. Next base: position 29,300,605 of record NC_058053.1, read on the forward strand.
TTGCAGATGTATTCGCCGTGATCGAACTTGGTTGTTTTGATCAGTTTCAAAGTGGCGACACCGTTTGTGAAGTCCATTGAGCAAGTGTTGGACTTGCGCAGCTTTCCGTCAGCTTTAAACCAAGCTATGGAGATGTCAGGAGTTCCTGCAATACGGCATTTCAGTGTAACCGCATCGCCCACAGTTACCTCCACTGGCTCCATCTTTTCAACAAAGTATGGTCGTTCTAAAGTGAAATATGATGATGATTTAGTACATCTAGAGATGTTGAGTAATGTATGAGAAAATTAAAGAATGAATGACTGAATAAATGAATGAATGATCATGAATTATTACAACTCAAACTACAAAACTAAGCACAATAACATGCATGTTAATAATTTTACCTAGAATTGACACTTGTGCTTCGCATCTGTCACTTCCAACTCCATTGTCTACTTCGCAAGAGTATCTACCGGCTGCCTCCATCCTGTCAGAGTTAAGAACTTCCAGGATGCAGGAGGTGTCTGTGGTGATCACATTGTACTGATATGAGGCCCAGATGAGTTTACCATCCTTCTTCCAGGTCACATTTACCCTGGGGGTTCCAGCGAATGTGACCTCAAGCCTCAGAGGCTTGCCCTTTTCAGAGGAAATGTCCCTCAGCTTCTTCACAAAGTGGACTGGTTCTGAGAGAGGTAATTCCGTGATCAGTTACATAAAATTCACTTTTAGAAGTGTAGCATAGATGGTTAAAAAAAGATCATGCTAACAAACCTTTAACAAATAGGTAAACTGGGCTGCTTTCCTTCCCTGCATCGTTAATGATCTGGCAGGTGTACTCTCCTGCATGGGACTTTTCGACTCTGTGAAGCACCAAAATGGTGACATCGTCCTTCAGGGTGATCTCGCAGCCCCTTCCATGCTGCATTTCCTTGGCTCCCCTGAACCATTTGACTTTCAGTGGGGCACTGCCTTTCACTTTAGCTGAGAAAGAAACGTTTTTGCCGGGCAACGTTTCCTTTGCTTCAGGTGTTTCCACAAAAGATGGAGGTTCTGGGTTCAAATAAAAAAAGATGTGTTGTAAGGTAATTATTAACTTTCTGTAATGAGCCAGATCCCGTGCTAAAGAAAACATCCTTGAAATCTTCTGTTCTCGACTTTATTCAGATCTACTGACCTGTCACATTCATTGAAGCACTCGTTTCACTGGCTCCTGCAGCGTTTACAGCTTTACATGTGTATTTTCCGGAATCTGACATCTTGATTGTTGGAACTCTCAGTTTGCAGTTATTATCAATGCAGCTAATATCATAGTTTGGCCCACTCTTGATCTCCTGGCTGTTGTGGAACCAGGAAGTTGTTAAAGGAGCAGAGCCAGTGACCTTACACTCCATCTCACCAGGCTTACCCACAACAAGGTGGGTATCTCTCAGCTTCCTTATGAAACTCGGTGGAATCAATTTATCTATTTTCAAAGAAACAACAAGTTTTAAAGCATTTCTGAGATAACTGCTAATTAAAATGATCAAAATTTCATAAGACGATAAGAAAGGTTGTGAAAGGGCACGTATACAATGGCCACCAACCTGAGACAGACAGCTTAGTTTTGCAAGAGGCTGTACCAACATGGTTTGTAACCTCTAGCTTGTATTCTCCAGCATCTGCTTTATCAGCAGACCGAATCTTCAAGGCGGCAACTTTCTTTGTGAAGGACATCTGATACTTGGCACCAGCAGAGAGCGCTTTGTTGTCCTTGAACCACTTAGTTTTCAGTTCTAGTGAGCCAGATACTGTGACTTCAAGAGCTGCATTTTCTCCTGACTTCACGTTCAAGGACTCTGGGCTATCCACAATAGCAGCGGGTTCTAGAAATTAAGGAAGAAGATATTAAGCTAAACCAATCCTTACACTGTCACTGGTGGTAATATAATGAAGGCTGAAATTACAAACCTAGAATGGTCACTTGGGAGACAGACTCCACTACTCCAGAGTCATTTTTCAGCTGGCAGGTGTATTTACCAGCGGTGGTTGAGTCAGCTTCGGGCACTACAAGGGTGACTTTATTATTCTCAAAGGTGATCTTCCTGTTGTCACCATCTCTGAGAATGTGATCTTTGTCCTGAACCCAGGACACAGTCAAAGGCTCAGACCCTTTCACTATAGCTGTTAGTGTAAGCTGCTGACCGACTTTCACCGACTGGTCGACCAGTTTCTTGACAAACGCTGGTTGTTCTGAATAGTGATGGAAAGATCAAAGGTGAGGAGATGTAATCACACTAAGACTAAGCTCTGAGGAAATAGCTACTGATTCTGTACTAACCTTTTAGGCTAATGTTAGTGCGGCAGAATTCAGTTCCAACATTGTTTGACACTCTGCACTCGTAAAGACCAGCGTCATCTTGTTCCAGTTTCATAATGTGAAGTGCAGCAGAGCTGCCCTCACTGACCATCTTATATTTCCTGCTCTCCTTCAGTGGCCTTTTGTCTTTGTACCAGTTAACCTGGAAAGGTGGAGTGCCATACACCTCACAGTGTAGGCTGGCATCTTTTCCTTTAATGCCTTCTACTGGGTTTGGAGTTTTAATAAAGGATGGGGACTCTGGAAAATATATTGAAATATATTAACAAAAGTAACATTACATACTTGGACAAGCAAGTCTTCACTGCAAGCAATTCGGTCAGGCAGTTCCATCGGACAGAAATTCTTGTTGAGGGTCATGCTTAAGTTCAGTCCATGCTAGAGGAATCCATCCAGATGGTGACAGAAAAAAACAATGAACACTTAACATGGAAAATGTATGTCAAGGGTATGCTGTAGGTCATTCCATCAAAAATAGTCTCTAAAAAAAGAGGTTGCATCAAACTCATGCTATCCGACACACTAGGGGCCAAAGTCAGATTTTCAACTGAAACAGAAGGTTGGATTCCATGCGGAAGTTTTTAGACAGAGTTCCAAAAGCACTCATAAAAGGTCAAATGAAATATCAAAATCTGCATCATAGGGGGGATTTTCATGCTACACAAGTTCAGAGGGGACAAATTCCACAAAACAATGTGTAGCCAAGATATCTATTCGATAGCTGACCTTGAACTGTGAGAACGGTGCTGCAGCTTGCACTGCCAGCATCGTTATGAGCCTCACAGGTGTAGACTCCGTTATCCTCAAACCTTGTGGTGCCCAGCTGGAGGTACGCAGTTGAGTCAACAAACATTATTTTATAGTTGCCTCCGTCAGTTATCTTTTGGTCATTTTTGTACCAGCACATTTTCAGGGAGTGTGCGCTGGTGGACTTGCATTCAAAACGATGTCCCTCACACTGCTTCACAAAGGTAGTGGAAGGAAGTTTCAGGACAAACTGAGGAGGTTCTGCAAAGTCAAAAAACGATCACGTTACTATCGTCTGCATAAAGGAACACTTGAGCATCAGTGTGATATATGGAGGATGCAGACAGGTGACTGGATGCTGTAAGAGATGGCAGGTGACTCTGAAGACAACATAGATATTCCTGGTCAGAAAAGAAATGGTAAGGTGGTCAGGTGGAGAAAACGAAAATGAAGAAAGAGCAGCTGTGAAAATGGAGAGAAAAAAAAAGATGGAGTTAATTGAGTGGCGATGGTGGTGGTGGTGGACGAAAAAAAGAATAGTCCAACCTTTCACCAATAACTCTGCTGCACTTTTCACTGCGCCTGCTTCGTTGCTAACTTGGCAAGAATAAATCCCACATTGCAGAGTCCCGACTGAGTAGAGTTCTACAGAGGAAGAATATTTCTCCAGTCTAATCATACATGATGGCCCAGTGATGAGTTCGATGTCATCCATGAACCATTTCACCATAAATGGAGGCGTTCCTTCAAAGACACTTCTGAAGAGGACAGTGGACTTTGGAATAACAGCCTGAGACTCAGGCTCAGCTACGAATCTTGGTGGCACTAAAACCCATTCAGAAAAATTATTTCAATACATGACTAACAGCCTTTGAGTTAAAAATTTGATAGAGTTAAAGTTGACCTTTAAATGCTAACCTTTAGCTGTAAGAACTCCACCGCACACACAGCTGCCTGCTTTGTTGGTAACTTTACAGGAATATTCCCCTGTATCAGCACTCTCAGTCAGTTTTAACTCCAGTGAGATAGTATTTTCAATGTGCAGAAGTTTATATTTGGAGCTCTTGGTGATCTTTTGTTTCCCTTTGCTCCATTCAACTGATATTGGAAGAGAACCGGCCACTTTGCACTCCATGGTAACCACTGAACCCATAATTGCTTGAATATTTCTTAATTTCCTAATGAACGTTGGAGGAATTACTTCTTCTGTTTTAAAATAGTAAAAGATAATTAGAATTAAGGAAAAAACACAATTCTCCAACTTAAAATTTTTGTTCTAACAAGAGTTGAAGAGTATTTTACGAACCTAAAACAACCAGCATCACTTTACAACTGCAAGTCCCAACAGAGTTTGTAGCTTCAAGCAGGTACTCTCCACTGTCTTCCAGCTGAGAGGACTGTATGTTAAGACTGCTGAGGTTGTTCTCGTAGTAGAGATAATGTTTTCCTCTTGACTGGAGCTCTTTGCCATCTTTGGTCCATCTTACACTGATCTGAGGAGTTCCAGCTACCCTGCACTCAAGACAAACCGGATCTCCACAAGTCACTTTGACTACCTCTGGCTTCTCTTGGATTATAGGTGGTTCTACAACACCAAGAAAAAGAAGTGAGTGCACTTGTTATTGCCGTTAGAGCTAGCTATAATGTTAGGTAGAAGAATCGAGCATGAAGCTGAGGTACCTTGCACTACCAGAGTGGCAAAGCATTTGTCCTGCCCGGCCTCGTTTACAACCTGGCAGGTGTATTTCCCACTGTGAGTCGCCTCACAGACAGGAATCCTGAGAATGGCCTCTTTGTTCTCAAACGTTCTCTCGATCTTTGGATCCTCTGGGATCCAGTTCTCATCTTTTTGCCATTGCACAGAGAGAGGCAGAGAACCTTCCACGGTGCAGTGAAAGGCTGCGACATCTTTTAGAATAGCGTAGGCATTTTCTATCTTCTTAACAAATGTCGCAGGGACTAATACAAAGAAAAATGTCATTGTAATACCTGAAAGTGTACAGTGCTGTATGCCTAATGTATGTCAGTGTGATGTACAATCATCAGTAAAACCAACCTTTCAGAGACAAAGCTGCAAAGCCAGTGCAACTTCCAACCTCATTGGCTACCACGCACTGATAAGTACCAACATCTTCCACTTTACAGTCCTGGATTTTCAAGCTTACATTTTCACTATCAACAATAACATACTTCTGGCTGGATTTGATTGGCTTTTTATCTTTGAACCATGAGACCTTAAACGGAGCATTTCCTGCCACTTTGCAAGCAAACACAGCTGTGGAACTTTTAACAACTTCAAGAGATGTCATCTCTTCAACAAACGAAGGAGGCTCTGAAACAACAAAGCAAATGAAACTAAAGCCACTTTTGATTTGTATCAGTGATGTAATATTTAACTTGATCTTGACTTTAACTGAAACACTGACAAGATGTAAACATGTAACTGGAAACCAACCTTTTACTTCTAGCTCAACAGTGCAACTCTCTGTGCCTGCTTCATTGCAGGCTTCGCAGAAGTATTTCCCGCTGTCATTTTCACTAACTTGACAAATCTCTAAGGTGGCTACAGAGTTGATAAACGACATCTTGTGTTTGACACTTTGATGAATCTCAGCTCCATCTCTGAACCAATGCACAGAGATCTCTGGAGTACCAGCAACCTTGCACTCGAACACCTGACTGTCACCTACTCTTACTACTGGTACATATTCAGGTGTTTCAATGAAAAAGGCGGGTTCTGCAAAAAATACATACAGAAGTTACTTAAGTATGGTAATTACTACAAAGTAAAGAAAACTGATAAAGGTGAGAGACCAATATTAACCTTTTACAAAGAGTGTTGCCTGGCATGAACTGGAGCCCACATCATTCTGTATTTCACACACATAGTCACCAGAATCAGAAGCTTTGGCATAGAAGAGCTCCAGTGAACTTGAGGTGTTTTCTTTAATCACAGAGCAGTCGGCACTGGATAAAATCTCTTTCTTGTTTGTAAACCATTTAATGGTCAGTGGTGGCGTGCCAGAGACACGAACATTAAACTTAACCTTTGACCCAGGCAAAACATTCATGGATTCAGGCTTTTCAAGAATGCATGGCGGTTCTATTGGTGGACAAAACACTTCTATTATAACACAGTTACAACATATACAATGTGATTATGCCTTAAACTGCAAGAAAGCACTGATAGTGAGATGAGTTCTAACCTTTAACAAACAAAATCCCAGAGCACTGGACAGATCCTGCCTTGTTTTTAGCGATGCAGGTATAGCTGCCGTTGTCTTTACTGTCAAGACGACTGATTTCCAGGAAAGCAACATTTTCAAAAAAATTGGATTTGTGTTTCTCATCAGTCTGGATCTCTTTCTCATCTTTGTACCACTGTATCATCATTGGCAGGGAGCCAGATACAAGACACTCCAGATGAGCAAACGATCCACTGATACCTTCTGTCTCCTTCAGTTCTCTTGTGAAAGATGGTTTAATAATATGATCTATTATATACAAAATGCAAAAACAATGATGAGTTGGTTGTATGAATAAAATAGACAAGAAAATCTAATAAAATATAGAAAACTCTGGGATAAACTGACCTAAGACACAGATAGCTGCCTCACAAGAACTGCACCCAGCATAGTTTGAAACCTCAAAGGTGTATTCACCGCTATCGCTTTTCTCTGTTGTAATAATCTTGAGCACAGAGCTGGTATCTGTGCTCTGTATTTTGTATCTCTGGCCTGAGGTCAGCTCCTTTCCCGCCTTCATCCATCTGGACTTGAGTGGTTTGGTGCCTGAAAATCTGCATTCAAGCCTGGCCGGGTCACCCTGGGTTACACTGATGGACTTTGCATGTTCTGAAATACTTGCTGGTTCTGGGATAACAAAATTATCCAAAACTAAGTTAGCTGATACCAGTAACAGGTGTTAATGCGACAGATGAAACATCAAGCTTGACATAAAAGCAACAGCACTTAAGACAAGTAAGAGTCACAAACATCCTACAAACCTGTCACTATGAGCACAGCGCCACATCTGTGAGTCCCGGCTTTGTTCTGTGCCTGACAGACATATTTCCCGCCGTGTGATAACTGAGCATTTTTCAAATTCAACACGGCACTTTTGGTTTCATACGACATCTTAACATGCTCATCTTCTGTGAGCTCATGATCGTCCTTGATCCAGGAGAAAGTCATGGGAAGTGATCCAGACAACATGCACTTCATAGAGATCTCAGAGCCCACCATGCAGGACATATCCTCTAGTCTCTGAACAAATGACGGTGGTTCTAGTGAGAGAAGACCACAAAAATCAGACTGCAAGAGGATTTACACAAACACAGATGATCCACATTGCAAATCTTTATCTCCCTGATCTAATATTCTAAAGGCTGCCTAAATTAGAAAAACAAGTGCAGCAACCTTATCTCCTTACAAACTACAATAATACAACTATTTAGGACTAGCAAAATAATCTTTGGAGAATATGTCATGGTGCCAGAATTACGTTTGTTATCACACAACAATCTGCACATTGTTCACTGCCAGATTTTTTCCAAAATGCCCAAAATGTAATTGCTGAATTTTACATAAAAACGTAATTCACAGGCAACATACAGAAAGATAACCTTGGACGACAGAATCTGACACTGTCCTTTGACTAACCTTTCAGTGAAATCTGGTAAGAACAACATGTCTCCCCAACATCATTTGCAACAGTGCACTGGTATGTCCCAGCATCTCCATTCTCACAGTTTGAGATCTGAAGAGTGACAGTGTTGTTTTCAACACTGATCTTATGCCTTTTGTCATTTCTTATCAGCTTATCATTGAGGAAGCAACTTATTTCAAATGGAGGGGAACCCGAAACTGTTCCTTCCAAGATTATGTCGGATCCCTTTACAAGCTCAGCTGATTCAAATGGCCTCACAAACACCGGAGGCTCTATAAAAAAAAAGATAATAAATGTTATATTTAAAGGCAATAGAGGGCTGAAGTGTAAGTTCTAGTCTCATGAGGCCAGTCTGGTCCACAGAATTCATTTGGCTGTTCAGAGCCTCCACATTACATTCATTGGATCTCCAAAGTCAACACACAAATGAAGGTGCATCGATTCTTGGCAATATGTTGGGAAGCAAACTTTAGAGCAGCAACCAAAACACAGAAGTTCTTGACTGATAGGGTCTAATCCCTCTGGGACTTAGAACGTTTGTGACTTTAACACCATCTCACCACTGAAAGATGATCAACAATTCAGTTTAAAACAAAAAGTAGCTTTAATAATATTAGGAATAAAACCCCAGGTCTTTGTGGTGGTCGACATGAATGTAACCTGCTCCGATTTCCTGTCAATCAGAATCAGAATCAGAAATACTTTATTGATCCCCGAAGGGAAACTCTTTGTTACAGTAGCTCGCCTTTACGTCAGTTCACACAGGAGAAAGTACTAGCAAAAAATATAAAATGTAGGCAGCAATGTAGGCAGCATTGAACATATTAAAGAACAATGTGGACCAGACTTCCTGCCAACAGTCTAAAGTCTGTCTAAGAAAAACTGGGTAAACTCTATGAAGAAAAATACTGACTGAACCAACCTTTCACTGTTACTGAGCTGCTGCACTGGTCTCTGCCGGCCTCGCTGGACGCCAAACAGACATAATCTCCACTATCCTCTACAGAACAGTTCTCTATCTCCAGAGTTGCTATTGAGCTGTCGAAGGACATTGTGTGTCTGTGGTCTGAAGCGATTTCTGAGCCATTTTTAAACCATGTGATGTTAATAACAGGGGTGCCCTGCACTTTGCAGGACAACTTCAGAGGTTTTCCAGTTTTCAGCAGCTGTGAAGGCTCAAGTTTCATTGTAAATGTTGGGGCTTCTGTAAATTAACAGTAACAGTAAAAACAAGAGGTTAAGTAAAGAAAACAACAGTTCAGCGTATCACTTTAAAAAAAATAAAGAATGAAACAGCACCTTTTACAAAGAGGACTGCAGTGCAATCCACCTTCCCAGCATCATTGGATACTTGGCATGTGTATTTAGCAGAATCACTGGGTTTCACAGACTGAAGCTCCAAGGAGCTTGAAGAGGCATCTTTCTTTATGAAACACTTTCCACCAGTGAAAATCTCTTTCTCCTCTCTGAACCATTTAACAACCAGAGGAGCTGATCCTGTAAAGGCTGATTTTATGACAACATTTGATCCCGGTGAAGCGTCCTGAGATTCAGGTTTCACTGTGAAGACTGGAGGTTCTGGAGTTATTTGGGAAGAAAAAGAGCATACATCACTTTTAATGTCTGCCAAATTCCTGCTTAATCTCAGGTTTAAGGCAAAGTAATTCAACTCCTCTGACCTTTGATGGACAAAGTACCACTGGTCTCTTTTTCTCCAGCATCATTAGAGGCCCGGCATGTATAAACTCCACCATCGCTTTGCTCTAGGCTGGTTATCGTCACCGAGGCTGTACTCTCACTGAAATCAAGCTTATATTTGTCATCACTGTGGATTTCTTTATCGTCTTTGTACCAAGAAACAGCCATCGGCTGAGATCCAACAACTCTGCATTCCAGGGTAACATTACTACCAGTACTCCCATCCACTTTCTTTAGAGTTTTGGTGAAGGATGGTGGAAGTGCACGATCTGTGTAAAGAAATATCACATACATATAACATATAACTGTCTTCAAGGGCCAAATCTCAAAATTGTTATTAACAATGTATTTTTGGCTAAAACTAACCTATAACAGTGACTGAGCAGGTGCACTGGTCTTTTCCGACTTTATTGGACAACTCCATCTTGTACTCTGAAGTGTCTCCTTTATCTGCTGTGAGAATCTTTAAGATGGCAGTGTTCTCCTTCACCATCATTTTATATTTACGGCCACTGATCATCTCCTTGTCGTCTTTAAACCACTTCACTTTAAGGTCTGGGCTTCCAGAAATTGTGCACTCCAATGTGGCCGAATCCCCTGCAGTCACACTGATGGACGCTGCTTTCTCTAAGATCCTAGCAGGTTCTATAATACAACATAATTTTTAAACTTTATAAAGGTCCACATCTGAACTTAGAAAATATTTCTAATAAATAGGAATGTGTTCTAACCTTGAATTGTTAAGACAGCTTCACATTTCTGCTGTCCTGCCTCATTTTCAGCAAGACAAGTATACTTGCCGCCTTGCTTTATCTCAACAGATGAGAAGGAAATGCTAGCAATGTTGTTCTCAAATGTCATTTTGACGTTTGGATCGTCATCTCTTAGGAGCTCAGAGTTTTTCAACCATTTGATTGTGATGGGAGCTGAGCCTTTTAGGGTTCCCTGTAGCTTCACTGTATTTCCCAACACTGCTGTAGCACTCTCAATCCTCTTTGAGAACATTGGTGGCTCTGAAATAACAGTATTAGTAATAGTAATATAAACAACAGCCAGGACTGCAACAATTATAATGAAAGTTTTTAAATATGTCCTATATTTTTTACATCACTAACCTCTCTGTTTAGTCACTGACTTTGAGGTTACTGACCCAACATCATTTGATACGACACATTCATATTCACCAGCATCAGCGCTCTCAAATGAGTGGATCTCCAGAGAGATCAGGGATCCCTGTGACACTATTCTGTACTTCTTATCTGCAGACAGGCGTTTCTTATTCTTTTTCCAGGCCACCTCAAATGGTGCAGAGCCTGCAATCTCACACTCCAATACAGCTATAGATCCTCTGACCGCCTCTACAGAGAGTAACTCCTTTCTGAAAGACGGTGGTTCTAAAGGGGAACATATAGTTTAGTTAGACGAATTCTTATTCTGACTGAAAATGTGATTCTGTTATAAAATTGCCCAAATCTACACACCTTTCACTGTTACTTTGGTGCTGCAGCTTTCACACCCAGACTCATTGAGAACCTCACAGGTGTAGTTTCCACTGTCACTCAACATGACATCCTGTATCTCAAAAGTAGCGACACCATCCTTCAGACTGATATCATATCTGCCACCAGCAGACACCTCGCTGTTATTACAGAACCAGGTGGTGTGAAGTTCAGGGGATCCTTTGACGGAGCACTGCAGCCGTGCGGTACTGCCTTGCTTCCAAACCGTGGTGGCTTCCAGCCTCTTTACAAAGACTGGCGGCTCTGGAGAGGTGTGTGGTTAAAAAGAGCCATTATGAAGTCAAAGAAGTCATTTAAAAATAACAACCCAGCATTGAAAGAAAAGAGATTTAAGACTTGAAAAAAGGGAAGCTGGAGCTGCACTTATACCATCTAAATTGGACACCACAGAATAAAATTATGTTAATTTTCAGTACTGCAGATTTGCAGCAGCTTCAAATGCTGCAGTAGCCATGAAAGTTAACTAGACAGTTCTTACCTTGTACCTTCACCGAAATGGAGCAAGTTGCACTCCCAGCTTCATTTGTCACCGTACACACATAATTTCCACAGTCTTTCAGTGTGGTCTTTAGGATATCAAGACTAACTGTCTTATCCTCAAAAGACAGTTTACAGTCTGGAGACTGATGGACTTTTTTACCATCTCTGGTCCAGGTGACAATTACGCCGGTGTCCTCATCCACCTGACATGCCAGGTGCAGAGGAGCTCCGACCACAGCAGTGACCGGACCCAGGGGCTTTACAAAGTTGGGCTTATCAATAACGCGCATCTCCATGCTGCACTCAGCCGTCCCAACATTATTAGACACCTTGCACACATAAAGCCCCCTGTCAGCTGGCTCAAGTTTGGTAATCTCAAGAGTGTGCTTATTCTTTTCACAAGAGGTTTGATAGTGTGTAGGCACTTTGGGTAAGGCCTGGTTGTCTTTGAGCCAGACAACATTCAGTGGAGCAGATCCTGTTATTACACACTGTATCATTGCCCTCTTTCCAACATACATAGTCTGAGGGTCAGGTTTAGTTATAAAGGCAGGAGGGAATTGCTCTATAAGAATTAAGAAAAAGAGAAACACATTAGTGGTAATATGTTATATCCTGTTAATTTATCTTAACCAAAACCTGACAATTAGACAAGAAGAAACCCGCAGACCAAGAAAGCTTAAAAAATAATTCACAACTAAGCAAACAAAATGCAAAGTCTCAAGCACCAATGTTTATCAAAACAGCAAAAGATGATACCTTGTAGGAAAAAGAAATCAGCAACAGTTCTAGATTCAAGTTTCATTCAACACCAATAACAGCTCCAAACTCAACCAGTGAAGAAGAAGGAAACATGCATTGCTCTTACCTGTCACGCTGAGAGAGGCGGAGCATTCATCACTGCCATGCTGATTGGACGCCTTGCAGGTGTATTCACCACTATCATCCTTGGTTGGACTCAGAAGCTCCAGACAGGAAATGCTGAAGCGACTGATAATCCTGTACTTATCACCCTCCTTGATGGGGTGTCCATCTTTGAACCACTTGAAGCTCACATTTGGAGCGTCCTCAGTTTCACATTCAAACTTGGCACTGTTGCCAATATTGATCTCCACAGGGACAATTCTGTGCCTGAACACAGGTTTCACTGCATTTTTGGAGAGAAAGAAAGATAAAAAAGAGGATGTAAATAAATAGAAGTAGTTGAAATGGAAGCAAAAAGGAATGTTTCTACTGGAGGTGGTGATGTAGTTAACCTGGGATGGAAAGTGACACACACAAAGTTATCCCGTTGTGACTGTGGAGAAGAAAAATGGTATTAGGTTTGGTTTGACGTGACTGTGGAGGAGGAAAATGGTATTAAATTTGGGTTGAAGATGTGATGAAAGGGATTCTGTGATTAAAAAAAGGAGAGAAAGCATGCAAAAAAGAATGGACCAGGAATGAGGACTGATGGATGTTTAAAGGTATGGAGTCAAAGGTGATTCCTTAGAAGGACAGAGAAATAGATATGGGGGTGATATGCATGTGGAGGAATGGATGAACTTGAAGGAAAAGTGAGGATGTCACTGCTGTCTAGTGAAAACCTCAAACCTCCAAATTTAGTTTTGCTTGGAAAATACCCAAAAAACCATAATAGATCTTGTGCTTTCAGTTCAGTCTTTTAACAAATTTCATGGGCAATCAACTCATAAATACTGTCCCAAATTAAAGTTTGCATTATGCTTGAGGTTTGCAGAAAACAGAATTGGAAATTCACCAATGTGTGAAGTTAGTTGATGATGATATCAAAGAGTTGCCCATCATCAAACCTCTTGAGACCACAGTGAGTCTTGAAGATGTTGTAGTCTTGCCAGCTTCATTCTCAGCCTCACAGACATACTCTCCTTGATGCTTCTCCTTGACAACTTTGTTGATAACTAGTGTGTATATGTTGTGGTCTTTAGAACACTTGAACTCTTTGCCAGATTTCACCAATTGGCCATTGAAATACCAATTAACTTTGTTGACGTACTTTATGGTGGCAGTAAAAATGGCCTTGCCGTTTTCCTCAGCGCAAATGTCTTCCAAAGAATCAATGACAACAGGATAATCTACCAGACTGTCAGAGGACTCGCTGATCATAATTGCCTCTGAAAGATACTCCTCTCTGGTTTCTCTGTGGACAAAAATATCCAAACATTGTTCAACGGGAACCTGACCTACAGGCACTGTCATTGTCAATTCAGCAGTGGTGGCCTCTGACCTGACTGTCTTCCTGCTGACCTCTGTAGACTCATGGACCTCAGACTGACTCTTAACTGTTGCGCTTTGGAAGGAAGCCCTGGCTTCAGTTTTGACAGCTGCAGAGTGAGATATAGCGGGAGGAAACCCAACTGCACTCTCTGCCACTATCATGGTGTCCACCACAGATGACAACACCTCTTTGGAGGGTGCTGAGCAGACCAGCGCTTTCTGAGGCTTGTCAATCTGCATGGTACTTGGTTGTTCTGATGTAAGACTTTGCTGCTCCTGGAAAACCATAGCATGCAGAGCTACCTGGAGTTCAGACCTGAGGTCAGCTGTCTGAGGGTATTCACCTTCAAAAGACAGTGTGATCTCCATGGGGGCACCTGGTGTTGTGATCAGGTATGTATATGTGACCCGTTTGGGCTCTCTCTGAACCTTCGCTTCCTGTACCTCAACTGCCTCTAACCTTCCTATGACATCGGCTAGTAACACTGGCTGGTCACTGGCCACAGCAGACTGAAGAGAGTCTCTGAGTTGACGTTGTATATTCAAACTGAATGGTTTGGGAATCTGAATGACAAAGTTGAGTTCTTTAGGTAGAGTCTTAGTGTCCTGAGACTCATGAACAAACAGAACTCCTTTAGGCTGGGTCATAACGCTGACAGTCGAGCCCTCAGATTTATGTATCTCACTTGACTGCTCTCCCATAATGACCTGCTTTTCTTCTAGCAACACCGACCGTCGCACTGACTGGCCCTCCTGGATCTGGACTGCAAAGTCTTGCTCAGTGGCTTCTAAGACAGTACAGCTTTCAGTGGCAATTGCATTCTCCTCTATAAAAACAGTTTTTTTGGGGATCTTAGGCTCAATTTTCATCTCAGGAGTGAATTTCTCATCAGTTTTAATGCTAATGGTGTGGCCCTCCTCCAGAATCTGAGTGTCTGTGATATTCAAAGAATGCATGATATTCCAGTAATCCTCTTTCTGGACTAGCGCTCGCTGCTGCTTGACATCGGTCATGAAAGGCATCTCCTTTGGCAGCTGCATGGGCTGGGAGGAGACTATGAGGATGCTCGAAGGCCTGGGCTCAGTTCGAAGCTGTGACTGAACCCCGGTCACTGATACATCAAGATCTTTGTGACAATCTGCTGTGATCTCCCTTCTCTCTTCTGAGGTAGCTGCATGCCTTCTAGCCTTTTCCTGTTTCTGCATTGCCACCTGCTGGTCAGGTTTAGTGATGGTAAGTATGCCTTCTTTTGGTAAAACTGATAAAGAATGAACTGACTGAAGGTATTTTGTTTGCGGTAACTCTTTCTTTGGCTGAACAGAGGTGGCATCAGTCTTTGCTGAGAACTCTGAAGTTGCCTCGCAAACTGCAGTTCTTTGCTCTTCTTGAGTCACTGAATGCAATAAAGTTGGACTCTTCCTCGCTTCTGCCTGCTCTGTAGAGGGCTTTTCGATGCTGAACCTACCCTCAGACTGTAAAACATCCTGATTAGTCATAACCTGCAGATTCAGGAGTCTTTCTCCCTCACACTGAGGCTGCAGACACACAGAAGATGCTATACCTGGTACCTGTCCTGCCCGTTCGCCTTGGAGTTCGTATTTCTCTTCAGCAGTTAAAGCTGACTTATAGACCATGTCTTTGCGTGGGGTGATACTCTCCTGCTCTGGTCTGTGTATTTCAAATGTCTGTTCCTTGGATAAAGCCACTATAGTTTCGCTCACTGGTGCTACCACTGCTTTAGATTGCTCTTTCTCAATATAGGGTTTAGTGGCTGCATCTAAAGCTGGCAGAGGCTCAGAGTGTCTTTCTGTGACAGGCAGTTGCCCTGTAGACTGAGCCGAGTAGAAAATCTTAACCCCCTCTATGACTCTGAAACTCCTCTCTCCCTCTGGCCTGTGGGTGATGCCTGAAATTTCATCAAGGATGGGCAGAGGGGACTCTACTTGGTGACCGCTAACAAGCTGCCTGGGTTCATTCAAGGTCTTCACGTGTTCTGGAGCCCGTTGTGTCAAGGCCTCAGCTCTCACTGTGGTGAGTGGGAGGACCTCTTCAGATGTGGCCGACCTGAGTTTCGATGGCTGCTCTTTGGCTAACTTGAGTTCTACAATCTCAGGGCTGAGAATCCTTTCCGAGTGCTGCTCAGTGATCTTTTGTCTCTCCTGGACTGATGATAAGAAAGTCGCCATGTGAAGCTGTTTCATAGGAACAGCTGAGACCTGAGGTGGATGAGTTGGAGCCAAAGAAACCCTCTCCTGTATTTCATGAGACTGCAGCACTGCTGCCTGGTGGGTAAGCTGCTCTCGATGAATGGTGGCAGCAGAGATATCGAGCTCTCTGAGGGTTCCCACCTCCTCGCTAGGAATAATCTGCCGGTCTTCAGTGCTAATGGTATAAATCATCTGATCAGCCAGAGTTCTTTCCTGGTATAATCTGGATTCTGTGGTTTGTTCAGTCATGGATATTTTCAAACCTTTTGTTTTCTTAACTAATGTGTGCTCTTCCTGAACTTTCTCCCCAAACACCAGCAGCTCTGCGGTACAAGAGGCTTCCCCATATTGGTTGGAGGCCTTACAGGTGTAGACGCCACTGTGCTCTTGTTTGACACTCTTAATATTAATAAACCCCGATCCATCTGGGTTGTTCACAATGATATAGAACCCACTAGGCTGAATGTGGAAGCTGCCTTTGAGCCACTGAATCTCAGGGAGAGGATGTCCGCTCACAGTGTAACTGAAGAAAGCCTGGCTTCCCTCAGACAGCTGAAGAGACTCTATAGTTTTAGTGAACTCTGGGGGTTTGCCAGCTGGTACAAATGTTCTCCTTTGCACTTTTTCCTCCCTTTCTGGCTCCTTCACCTGAACATGCAAATACGAAGTGCAAGTCGACTGGCCAAATCTATTGCTGACAGTACAGGAGTACTCTCCTTCAAACTCCCTTTGAACTTTGGTAATGACCAAGCTATACTCATCTCGCTCGTGAATGAACGTATACATGGACGAACTTGTTATGGTCTGCCCGTTATGGAACCACTGAACAGTGGGCTTAGGGAAACCAGAGACTTTGACGGTAAACATAGCAGTTTCTCCAACAGTCACAACTGATGGAGAAAGTTTGCTGAGGAAAACTGGTTTTTCTTTTTTCTTCTCCAAAGTGCTGGAGTAGCGTTTGGTCTCTGGCTCAAGTTCAAGTGTTCTGGCTTTATCTGGTAACTTTAGTCCAGTGTAGTATGACTCCTTGGTTTCCTCTTCCACTGTGATAGTTGAGCTAGATAAGGCTGAGTGGAATAATGACAGTTTAAAGTAAAGTGAGACACACACTCCAACCACAATACAATCAGCTGCACTGAAAACAGAATGATATGCATCTACAGTTGAGTTATATTTGACTGCAACTTAAATCAAACAACCATGTAGTTTTGCTGTCAATTTTCCAATGCCATTAGTTTTTAAGATTTTGGTAGGATTAACACTTTCAGAATTGAAAAAAAAATCATATCTGACACCAAAGACCATCTTTGAACAGAACCAGGGTTTACGATTTCACCCCCATATACTACTACATGCTATGTACACGTGACTGAAGTTCCATAATTTGGTCATGTGATGACAACTGAGCCAAATCCATCCAGTAATGAAGACTAAGAGATGAAGTTAAAAGCTTTATAAAAATCTTGTAAGTGGACCTTGATTTAAGATTTTTTTTAAAATATTGTATATTTTAAGTAGCGTAAAGAATATGAGATTCAAAGTAAATTCTGAAAAACATCTAAACATACCATTAAAGCATTCTGAAACATAAAATTTAATTTTAATTTCAACCTGACGACCAAAAGTCAAAACATTAAAGATACTTTCTTTGTTAAGACATAAGGAAGGGCATTCAAAAAAATTGTGCATCATGGACAAAGACACCCCTGCTCACATGAAACAATATTTACCTTTCACTTCCTCCTGGACTTGAATCAAAGCTTCCTTCTCCACTGCAGTTACTGTAAAGACACAAACATTTACAAATTAAAAACACTCCCAAAACTGCACATAAAGTCTCATATGGTGCAAGACTGTTAGAATCAGTGACAGGTCGTGCATCCATATTATCCACTTGATTTGTTTTTTTTTCTTTTAACTGACATTTTTGCATGCTTCCTTTTGGTCTTTAGTGTGCAGCACCTCTGGCTTTTTGGAAAATGCTCAGTGATATGAGTGTCCCTCTCTCTTTGTTTCTTTCAATGTTTTAGTCAGTAAAGCAGGACACAAAGGTCAGCGACCTCTCCTAAACACAGTGGTTAAAATTTTGTTGAGGAAGTGTAGTCGCCAAGTCAAGAAGTGTGTCTCTGCTGGCTGTGTAGGTGGAAAGCAGTGTGGATGAGTGGTGGGCCAAACAAAGCCCGAGCGAGCAGAAGGACCAAAAGCATGCAGATGCCAACCTTTCTTCACTGTGCTGCACTCAGCATCCCCGGCTGAGTTGACATTTTTGCAAGTGTAAAAGCCCCGTTGTCCGGGTCCCACATTGTTAACATTTACACAGCACAGGGGGCCGTCTTGTTTCAGAGAGTAAGACACAGAATCCTCAACATTCAACCGGTTGTAAAGCCAAATGACAAACGGAGTGGGAACCCCCTTCATAACGCAATACAAGGAGCCGCTGTCTCTGTTTCTGACCAGCAGCCCAGGGGGGAGTTTGATCAGGAACTCAGGGCAGCTGGAGAGGTGTTGACCTCGCTTGTCATGAGGCACAACATCAGGGAAATACAGGTGGCTGATGAGGCTGTAAGGTCTCTGGGAAGATGGAGGTGACGGTCCAGGCTTCTCCAACGCCTCCCGCTTGTCGTGACCACGGGGATCACTAAGGGTCTCCCTGTCTGCCTGAGACACTTTACGCACAGAATCAGTAGGGATGGGGGTTTCTGCTTTGAGATTTGCTTCTTTAGCTGGGTGAGAATAAAGTTAGGGAAAGTAATTAGGGGTCAGAGTGTATAAGGCTATGACTCTAAACACTAAAGGGGTTAGTAGGATGGATGGATGAGGTTAGCGAGGCAAAGCTGGCAACAGCAGGAAGAGAATAAACTAGACTACAAAGCTTGTTATTCTATTACATTCTAACAGGTTACAGGCTAAGAGGAAATATTAAATAATGAGAGGAGGAGACGAAGCAGGTAGAGCGGGTGGAGAGGTAGAAAGAACCAGATGGAAAGACAGACTAATAAAAAAAGAAAGATTAACCACCTTCAACAGTGAGCTGGGCGGAGGAGCTGTTCTGGCCATGTTGGTTGGTGGCGGTGCAGCGATACACACCCTGGTCCGCCACGCCAACACCCTGGATGACCAGGGACAACAGCCCCCCGATCTGAGAGCTCCTCACCCGCTCCTTGTTCGCCAGACTCTGGCCGTTATGATCCCAAACCACCCCAGTGAAGGGCTGCCCGTCGAACGAGCAGCTGAACTCGGCCATTTCACCACTTTTCACCCGGACGTCGCACATTTCCATCAGCAGTTTGGGGCTGGCTGAGAGTTTGATATCAAAGCTGCTCTCAGAGCTCATCTCCACCGAGCTTACACTCTCCATCTGAATCTCAACCGTCCTCCAAGACACAGAGGAACTCTCAGAGACCGTCTCAGTAAACTCAACACTGTGGGCTGTTTGTCCCACCGACAGAGAGCTGAAACTCTCTGGCTGAGCCTCCAGTCTCTGACTTAGCTTAGTCTCAGCCCCAGTGCTCGACACAATAGCTAAGGCTTTTTTATCTGGGCAATAAGAAAGAGTAGAAGAATTAGGTCAACACATCATTCTGGTGACTTCTTCAGGTTACTTGTGTCACAGCTTGTTTGCCAAGAGTGCAGCTGGAGTGGAGTGTTGAAGATCAGTCATAGTCAGTGAGGGAGTGGACAGTGGCTGGTTTCCGCTGTCAATCATGCAAGCTTGACTGGAGCCGAAATTTAAAATAAAAAACAGCTATAGATTATGTCCGTGCTGGAGCATGAGGAACCCAGAAAGCAAAATTTCCAAGTTCAGCTCTGTTTTTACCATGCTGCATTCCTGTGTAATAAAGATTCATGTTTCAGAATAAAGACGTCCCTACTGTTAAGAGCTATTCATATAGGAAGAGAAGACAGTCATGCATCACTTGAGAGAAACCTGTAACATTATCACCTGTGCTTACAGTGAGGATGTCACAAAACAGAAACAATCTAACAGTAGCTAATTTAAAATATATTTGTCCTGCTTGCTCACAGAAACAATGAACTACAGTTAGTTTGTAACATCATCAAAATTAAAATATAAATGGGTTTCTAAAGGCTGAGCTGGCAAATAGTTACAAAACCAGGGACTGGTTGCACAAAGATCTTGTTGACATGTCTATAGAGACAGGAGAGTCTCAGTCTTAATCTTGAATAGTTTTTTTACACACAGAAGCAGAGACAAACTAATTAAAGCCTATAAAGTCAGCCATTCCTCTGGCTATGACTCTAGGTCTTGACAAAAAAAGGCTGACAAAAACAAAACATGGTTCATAATTTGTGGAATGCCAACAATGTTGTTGAGTAAGCTTTATTACCAGAAATTGTCTTGTTTGATGTCAGATGAGAAGACCATCCAGTAACGGGATGGGTACGACATGTTTACCCTTGTTAATATAAATCAGATAGACTTTTTGGAAGGTGGATTCTTTTTTCTCTTTTTACTAAGCCAGGCTAGCAGTTTTCACCACTTGCGGTGTGTTTGTGCTAAGCTAGGCTAAACCGTGTCAGAAAGATAACGTTAGCTCTCTAGCTAACAAATGTCACCTTGTTAGCAACCAGAGTCTGTGGTGTGGGAACTAGCTGATATTAGCATCACTTGCCCTGTTGTTGAAAATGGCCTGCTTTTAGTGATTATTTTGGCTGAACATTTTTAAATTTGCAGTGGATGTTTCTAACTTTAGTTTTGACAGATCTTAAAGTTTCCCCCTACTTCCAGTCTTTGTGCTAAGCTATGCTAAACACTCCTCCTCTACTGGAGGCACAGATGGAACTGATATCCATCTTCTCATCTGAATCTGAAGAAGACAGAGAACAAGAGGATTTCACAAAATGTCGGCATATAAAATCTTTGTGCAACCACCAGCAGTTGATGGCTCTGGCTCTGGCATACCTAACACACATGCCTGAAACCTTGCCACTTCCCTCTCCTGAAACATGCAGTCTTCTATTGGCTCAATAGATTTGTGCCAATAGATTCTTCATTTTATTTTGATAAGTGAGTGAGTGTGAAGCATGCCCCTGAAGTTTTGATGCAACATCCTCTTCTAGCTATAGCCCTGGAGGGAAGGGGGAGACTCTTGGACACCTAAAAGCCCATCTGTCTGGACAGTATGTGCTGTACTTACAGATGGGGATGCTCTGACTGATCAAGAACCCACTGTTCTAGATTGAACACATAATCATCGTAGTAGGCTTTTATACTTCGCTGATTAGATCTCAATAACTAGGGCCTCCATTAGCTAACCGGCTCACAGTGCTAACAGAGAATTTCAGATTTTTAAATGAAGAGACTTTAAGACGACTTTTTGGATGTATCAGAGTTTCTTATTGCCACAGTGGAAATCAACATGTCAGACTCAGATTTTGCGCTGAAAATCAGAACATCCCTAGTTAAACATGCTAGCAGAGAAGGTCTTAGTTTGACTATTGAAGCACATGCCATTCGTACTGGTCTGACAGTGACAGTTTTATCTGAATGTCATTGGCACGTTAACATCTGAATTACTCACCGTCAATATTCAAAGTCGCAGCACATGTGACCATTCCTGCCGAATTTGTGGCAACACATGAGTACTCTCCTTCGTGGTCCAGGAGAACTCTGGAAATCTCCAACTGGCAGGTTTCACCATAATGAGATATACTGAAGACGTCTGACTGTCTAAGCTCTCGGTCATTACAGAACCAAGAAATCTGCAGATCTGGGGACACAGTGTTCATTTACAATTAGGATCATGTGGACCACATGTGTTTTATTATGTCATTACTGCAAATAATACTACTAATAATTGATCACCTCTTAGAGCATTTATGGTAAACAAGTATCCAAAGTATTGGACAGTAAAATGTGACAGTATTTATTTTTTAAACCAACAAAGAGAAGAAGGTGAGCAGTGGTCACTACCTTCCCCAGAGACAGAGCACTGGAACTGGGCAGGGTGTCCCTCTGTGACCAGGACGTCCCGTATGGGAGCGATGAGGACCGGAGCAGAGACCCGAGCCATGGTTTCGACCACCTCAGGAACTGGAAGACAGACAAGACAAAAACATAATCAATGGCAGTATTGTAATCAATCAAGTTATTCATCAAGTTTAAATACTAAACATTATTTGGTTCCAGTTTCTTCAGTGTGACAATTTGCTGCTTTTCTTCTTTTCACCACGTTTTTTTTCTTAGTTTTTTGTTTTTTACATTAAATTGACAAAAAATCAATGGAACCAAAACATAATGCTGATCAGAATCTGACTTTTTGACATCTATTTTACTATGTAAAACTTTATTACGCCATAGAATGTATAACTTCCATGAAAACAGAATGTAAAATTTGCATAACAACAAAATGGAGCAAAAAACCAAACCGCACCGTAGTAGCTGCACTCTGGTTTGTTAGTCGGTGGACTGTAGAAGACACCGCCCCACTTACTGCCAAAGCTAGCTGGGAAGATTGTCTCATTTGGTAATTCAGTTTGTTATCACATAACTACATTAGTAGCGTAATTGATTCACGATGGGGAAACCCAGCTAAACTTCTGCTAAAGGTAACGAAAGTATCTTAGCAGAGTAGCAGTAGCTGCAGTCTGTGTTTCCCCTAACCTCTGTGAAGATTACCCTAAGGCAGAGTGCAGTGTTGGCATTTTTTTAGTTGTTATGTAGGTTCTATGGCAACCATTTAAAAGTAAAAGTAAGAGTAAAATAATCTGCCTAAAAACCTGCTTGCTAGCATGAAAACATTTGATCATTTTTCTCAGCTTTACTGTAGTTACTAAATAAACTAAATTCTTAGTTAAGTAAAGCCTCTACCTTTCTTTATGTATTTATAGCACTGCAACGTTGGAAAAACAGTTTGCTGCCTTGAAAGGCAACTCTGCCTGCTTTGAAATATATTCTGTTAAAATGCAGATAAAGGGTATCCAATTTAAGCTTCACAATACTAAGGAAAGCCTAGAAGGAAAAAAACAAAACAGATTCCAACATCTCGATACCTTGCTGTGATAAATTTTTAAATGTACCTTCCACAGTGAGAGGGGCGGAGCTTGTCGCCTCTCCGTAGTCGTTCTTGGCCTCGCAGCTGTAGACGGCGGCGTCCTCGGGGAAGACCTCAAGCAGCAGCAGTGTGTGCTCGTCTCCGTCGTGGAGGAACTTGCACTTGTAGCTGGTGGACAGAGCCTGGGAGTCTTTATACCAGAACACCTGAGGCTGAGGGATGCCGCTCACCTGCACCGAGAAGCGAACTGATCTACCAGATGTCGCTGTCTGGGGCTGCATGTGATGGACAATCTGAGGAGGCTCAGGCACTGAAGACAGAGAACAGAAGAGTAAAATTTTAACTAGAATATATGAAAATTTAGCAAAAAGTCTTGTCAGCATCAGCTGCTTTGCTAACAGAAGAAAGTAACTTTTTGCAGTGCTTTCATGTGATTCAGTCACATTTCCATGAAATTATTGCCAAATTGTAACACTGTTCTTTCAAGGAAAATGTTTTGGAAACTTTGAAAATTATTTAGACATTATGGACCTGTAACATTGTTTAAAAGTAAATTAAAGGTGTTGCCTTTTCTGCCCTATGTTTGATTGATGTTCAGTTCTAGTGTTACTTAAGAATATTAGAATTCCACACTGTCAACAGTAAATCATATTAAAGATTAAATTATTTTAGTAATGCTTTTTTCCTGAAAAAAAACAAGACGCTAGTATTGAACATCAGTCAAATATGAGTCAATAAAGGATACTTGTTTTTTTTTTGTTGAGATGTAAATACATTATCAATGTATCAGGTCTGTATTAATAAACTAAAAGTGATTTTCTTAAGTAGGGTTTCTGCATTAATAATACAGAAATTTAAATAGTAAATGTAGACGATGTTTTTACTACTTACTTTCCAGTACTTTGCATGTAATAAAATTTATTTTATTATTGATTTTAAACTGTGAATTGACTTCAGTGGTATTCATTTTCAGAAAATGTCATAAATTAGCACAGATAAAATACAAAAAAGAGTGAAAACTGACAGTGTTTGTGTTTGATCTAGCAAATTGAAAGCAGACTGATGTCAGATTTGTTCATGTTATGTTAGGTCTCTTACGTCTGACATGAAGGGTCATGGTGCTCCTGTTTTTGCCGGCGATGAAGGTGTACTCCCCGGCGTCGCTCCTGTAGGTCTCAGAGATGGTGAGGCGGTGCAGCTTCCTGATGGTGACGTAGTTGAACCTCTCCTCCACTGAGAACTGGATCTCCACCCCGTTCCTCAGCCAGCGACCCTCCACGTCGTCCTCGTTCACCTCGAACTCGAAGGTCGCTCTTTGTTTCTCAACAACCTGCAAAAACAGATGAATGGTAGGGTTGACTACTCGGAAGTGAGTTTCCAGTATTTCCAAAGAATTCTCGCAAAATCTGTTCCTGTTTAACAAAATATCTGCAGCAACCTGATGGGACATTTTATTTTCAGCAGATCAAATGATTGGCACTGTGGTTTTTTCGTCTCCTCAAAGATAGTGAACTTTTAAAAGAAATGGTTGATCTACGACCATATAAACTAAAAAATATTAAAGAAAAGAAAGTTGAATAAACATAATAGCTATGATTAATTCTTTGAAAATCTTCAACCCTATAATTGATGCAAAGTTAAGTGATGAACGCAAAACAATTCAAACTGCATTTATGCATGTGTAGCTATATAAACTCACAGTGATGTCCCTGCTAGCGGGCTCTGAGATTTTGACGTCCCGTCCCTCGACTCCCAGGTGGCCCTTGGACATGCTTGACCCGGCCACGGCGGTGTATTCTCCAGCGTCAGACAGGCGCACTGACGGCACAACCAAACGGTGCACGAATTTATCCGAGGTCATTTTATATCTGCAGGAAACACAGAAGGTAACAGTAAACCTTTATCAAGAGATTTTCTTAATTTATTTGTTTTTGTGATGTTGGTATAATTAGCAAAAGCTGAATATGTGCAACTGTACCTGTCGGACATCTCCAGCTCCTGACCGTCCTTCATCCACATCACCTGGATGTTCGGTTCAGAAACTTCACATTCAAACGTCGCTCTTTTCTTCTCTGTGATCTTCAGGTCCTTCAGATGTTTTGTGAATTCAACCACGCGGGCTGCAGTGGAAGAAAAAAACAGGTAAATGCATAAACTGAAACCTACATGTATCACTATGTTTGATCTTAACACTGAATCACATGACTGTGTAATGTCAAAAAGGGTCGCTCACAGTGCTGAAATTGCAAAGAATTAACACTTGACTCAACTACACAGGTTTTAGCCTGTTTTGGCTAGTTTTTGTTTTATGACACATTTGTGTCCACTGTGTGGATCAGTCTCAGTGCTCTCATCAACTCAGTTTCCAGCAAAGGAAAGGAAAAGCACGAATGAATGAATGTAAAAACACAATGACTGATGGGACAGGACAGGTCCTTTAGAAGGTTCTAGTGGTCATTGGGCAGGTTCTAGCAGTCCTTTAGGAGACTGTAGTAGTCGCTGTGAAGATTCTGCCGGTCATTGATGAGATACTATGGGTCTTTTTGGTGGTTCATTGTGTTCATTGCAGTGGTTCTAGTGGCCACCAAGGAGGTTCTACAGGTCCTTTAAGTGGTTGTTGTGGTCATTGTGGTTGTAGTACTCACTTTATACTGGGTTTATTTGCTTTGATAAAGCCACTGTACACTACCTGCCTAGCATCAAACAGTAGACAGACACAGTTAGAGACTAGCTGGTGATGAAAGTGGAACATCTAGCAGCTACAGAGTCAGATATTTTTATCAGGAGTTGGGGGAGACCAAACCAGAGCTAAAAGGGAAAAAAAATGTAATTACAAAAATAAATCTTACCCTCAACATAGAGATTAGCTGTAGTAACTGCAGAACCGGCCATAAAGGTGTACTCTGCACTGTCTCCAAAGTGAACATTCCTGATGCTCAGAGTGTGAATGAGCTGTTTGCAGCGAGCTTGGCATCTGTCCGTGGACCGGATCTCCACGCCGTTTTTCAGCCATTTGTACGTGATTCCCTCGTAGTTAACGTTCACCTCAAATGTGACCGTGTCTTTCTCCTGAGCGTTCAGGTTCTGCAGCATCGTTGTGATGAGGATGGCTGGAAAACAACAAAACTGATGGTAAGTTCACCGAAACTTTCAGATGTCATTCAGACAAGAGTTTAGATGAACGGTCCTAACACTATGGAAAAACAATGCCCTGAATACCATTAAATAACCCTTAATTTGCCCCTGAAAACACAGAAAACACCTTAATCTAAATCAAGATGTTTCGTTTGGTCCTTTAATTTGCCCATTCATTTAAAAAACTAAACCCCTTATGACCACCTTTATTTCAAAAACCCTTAAAATGCAAATTAAGAACAAAGATTTTAATTTACACATTTATTTGAAACATTTTACAAATCCATTAATGATAGGTTTATGGTGTTGTTAGGGTTGGTATTTTGGTAAGTGTATGTATTTGGTATGTAAAAATATTCTCGTGCAAATTAATGATATTTTAGGGGATTTTCCCCAGATTTGGGCTAAATGAATGAATATATTATAATGTAATTTATTACCAGTTTTTAATATGTTTTCTACATGACATAAGCTACTTCTAAGGTAAGAAACTTAAAAAAAAGGGTTAAATATTTCAAATGAACGTGTACTTGATGGGTAAGTCATGTACCCCTTCAAATCGACTTAATTTATTAATCAAGGGCTTTTGAAATTAAAGTGTTACAAAAGGATTTAGTTTTCCAAATTAATGGACAAATGAAGGGATCTCTTACAATCAAACACCTTCATTTAGATTTAAGTGTGTTTTTAAGAGTAAATTCATTCATTTTAAGGGTTTGCTGTTTCATTGTGAATAGCCAACAGAATCCATTATTGGCTAAAGGTTGTTTGATCAACTTTTGATGTGTTTAGGGATTAATTTAATCAAAAAAGTTGAAAATCAAAGGTCTACTGGCCTACCACTTTAAATCTTATATGTAAATCATCCATGTTGGCTTCAGTGACAGTAGCTGAGGAGAAGAACTTACGGCTAACGGTTAGCGTTGCAGAGACTCTGTCGTTCCCGCAGATGAAGGTGTACTCTGCCGAGTCGTCCCTGCTGGTGTTCATGATCTTCAGCTGGTGGAGTTTTCCCTGAACCACAATCCTGAACTTCTCGCTCATCTCGATCTCCACGCCATCTTTCAGCCAGGTGGACGGCACATTGAAGTGAGAAACTTCACACTCGAATGTGGCCACCTGGGTCTCTGGGACCTTCACGCTCTTCAAGGGCCTTGTGACACGCAGGGCTGAGGGGAAAATGAGAGGAAGAAGAAGGAAAATGTCAGTTTCAACATGTTTTATCCAAATATGAACATACAGCTCTTCAAGGATGGCTTCTTCACGAATGAGAAGGGTCAGTACAGTGCCATGGGGGGGTGGTAGTTAGGTGGAAGGCTGTCCTGCCCTGCAGAGAGCAGCTGCACCAGGTTGTGGTGACAGATGGGTTGAAATTGTATGTAGTGTGTGGATTGTGTTTCATAGACGATCTGGAAAATTGGGTGACGTCAGACAAACATCCAAAACTGGGATCCATGTATGACGATTATTCATAATAAGGTTTGAGGGCCATGCAAATTACTGGAGAAACCACAAAACTTAAGGGTGCTGGGAGATGGCCTTGAAATACGGGAAACCCAGGAAAAAGAGTGTTGGCAGGTATGTGCTAATGTGCCGTGCTATGCTAACACTTACATTCAACGATGAGGCGAGCGCTGCACTGGAGATGGCCCACCACAGCAGTGTACTCTCCCTCTTTGCTGTTGTCCACATCATGGACAATCAGTTTGTGGGTCTTCTTCTCAGAGAGCATCCTGTAGTGCTCGTTTTGCCTCAACTCCACATTTTTGAACATCCATTTCACAGGGATGTCGTCCTCGGAGATGCCCACCTCAAATACGGCAGTTGCACCCAACAGTGATGTCACGTCCTTTGGCTTCTTCAGGATCTTGATGGCTGTGGGGAAAATATTTTACAGTTTTACAATTAGTTGTGGAACTGTTTATTTTGGAACTGTACTTCTGGCCATGTATGGGTTTTTAATTTTAGGAAATTAAAAATATAAAATCTTGTGTTGTTTTGAAAAATCAGTGGTTGCTTACTTTCAACATTCAGCCTGGCGTTTGCAGACAGTTTTCCCAGTTTGAAAGAGTAAACAGACTCGTCCTGTGTGGTGCAGTTCTTGATCTTCAGGGTGTGGACTGTGCCTTCAATAGTGATCTCGTATTTATTGCTGGGCTGGATCTCAACACCGTTCTTGATCCATTGCGCTCCCCTCACGTCCTCGTGGGTCAGCTCCAGGTTGAACACGGCGTCCTGAGTCTGGACCACATTCAGGTTTTTCAGGGTCTTCTTGACCTTCACAGCTGTGGAGACAAACATTGTCGTTAATCTAGGGTTTGGTCATTTGTGTGTAGTGGGTGCCTTAGATCAGTTGCTCTCAACCTGGGGGTTGCAATTAGCTATTTCTATGGACAGATATTTGCCAGCAAACCAAATTTGAATAAGGTAAGTCTCAATTTCCATTCAATAATTTTGAAGAAATACTCCAACATTTTGGGAAATATGCTGGTTAGCCATCCTACGCATCTCTGTGCGTCCAAGACATGTTTAATATCTAGCTTGGCTTGTGATGAGCTGAGCAAACAGGAAAAAATAGCTAGCCCTCCTCAAAAGAGTAAAAATATGCCTTCCAGGCATTTCAAAATTGTCTTATTTGCATGATGTATCTTGTTGGCGAGCAAGCTAGTCAACAATTCATCAAAGAATAAGTTGGTTTTGTTTTTAAAGTCAGATGTATTCAGGAAAAAACAAACAAGCACAGATTAAATTAACTTGTACTCCTTTTGTTCAGTCCTTGGATATACTGTCAAAAAATTAAGATTTACTGTAGATTTCATAACTTGATCTGTCCTTCAATGGCTCCTTTATAAAGAACTTAAACAGGCTTTGTTCTGTATGTGTCTATTTCCTTCATAAAACCTGGACCTACCCTCGACTTTCAGCGTGGCTGAGGTCTTGGAGGTGGCGACCTGATAGGTGTACTCTCCAACGTCTGTGCTTCTGGTGATGATGATGACCAGGCGTCTGACGGCACCGTTCACC
The DNA here is from genome assembly GCF_020085105.1 of Siniperca chuatsi. Lineage (NCBI taxonomy): Eukaryota > Metazoa > Chordata > Actinopteri > Centrarchiformes > Sinipercidae > Siniperca > Siniperca chuatsi. The sequence goes on from NC_058053.1 coordinate 29,329,677, forward strand.
TCACTCAGCGTGTTCTCGTTGAAGTCGACAGGCTGGCCATCTTTCAGCCACTTGCCCTCAGCGGAGGGGTTGGCTACTTCACACTCTAGCACAGCGGTCTGGGAGTCGGCCACCACCAAATCATGGAGGGGCTTCTTGATAGCGCCACCTGGTGACAGGAGATAGTTGCAGTCAGTTAATGCTTAGTCCAGTCAACACTACAATGTGTTAACTTGTGATAGAAACCATCTCTGAGATTGCTGAATGATCTTGTTAAAACTCAATTTAAAAAACTTAGCTCAGTTTACCTGTTACGGTGAGTGAAGCACTGCACATCTTCTCACCAGCGGCGAACATGTACTCGCCCTCTTCATCCTTCATTGCGTTCATTACAGTCAGAGTGTGCCGCTTGTTGATGGACTCCATCTTGTATTTGCTGCCGGCTTTGAGCGGCTGCCTCTTGAAGGTCCAGAAGGCGTCAATGCCTGGGTGAGAAACCTCGACTTCAAATGTGACGTTCTCAGACTCAGAGCACTCCTTGTCCTTCATCGGTTTCACGATCTGGACAGCTGTTGAGATGGCACAAGAATTAGATCAGTTAATTAATGATCAACTAGTCGTCTTTCATACTAACTGTCCAGGTAGGACGAAATGGGTTATGGGCATGTGGCATGGATAATGGGTATGTGTCATTTTCATGTCATTTCCAAGAATATGGCCTCATTTCTCTTTACTGGGCCTGTATGGAAGTTCCCCTTACTGAAAGGTTTAATAACTGGCACCACATGCCTTTCATGTATTATTCCAGCCACGTAGACTCTATTCTTTGGGCTCCATGTAAACCATTTGACGTAGGGATTAAGGTTATCCAGTGATTTGAAATGTTTTAATACCCGGGAATATATCACACTTCCTGCAGGTATTTTTTCCAAGAAAAAAATAGATTTTGCTGAGAATTCCCAGAAAATACCAAGATCTCATTTCCTCTCCTGGTTTCAAGAGTGAATCTAAAGCTGCACAATCAGTTTTGTTGTGTTTTACAGTTAGGACTTTCAATTACCTTTTCCTTAAATTTGGCACCAATGTAAACAAATCTCTCTCACTGTGTGAAATATTTTGCTTTGATGTGTTTTGAATGTGACAGAAAATCTGTCTTTGAAGCTTTAAGTCAGGACAAGGATGAGTTCTCCTGTTACGGACTTTGTATTGGGGTGTTAGAACACAATTTCCCTTGACAAATACAGATTATTTGATTATTATACCTAAAATTTATTGAAACAAGGGATGCATGATTCTGTTGATTTACTCATCTACTGATAACATAACTATCATCTGTGTAAAAATTATACAAAACTAAGTACTAAACTAAGTATACTAAAGTAACAGTCCTGTTGTCGACTTATGGTCTTTTTAAGTCAACATATGCTTAAACCTCACTCAAGCTTTCCTCGTAAAACTTACTCTGAACAGAAAATTTGCAGCTGGTGTCGGCTCGGCCAACCACCAGTTTGTACTGTCCTTCATCGGAGGCGTAGGTCCTGTTGAAGACCAGACGCTGCTTGGCTCCCTTTGCCACCATCTGGATTCGGTCACTGGGTAACAGCAGTTTGTCGTTGTGGTACCATTTGACTGAGCTGACATCCTGAGCGGAAATCTTGGTCTCCAGGACAGCCTTGGTGCCCTCAATGGCATTAGTGTCCTTCAGTGGGATCAAGACGCCAATTGCTGCAACATGAGATAAAATCTTTTGTTTGTAACATTTTATTTTGGAATATTAAATCCTTTAGAAAAATGACATGTATCTAAGGTGTCTTACTCTGAATGACCAGCTTTGCAGAGGTTGAGATTGCCTGATCGGGAACCACAAATGAGTACATTCCAAAGTCGTCCTTGTTTGTGTCTTCAATCAGAAGTTTGTGGATCTGTCTGTCAATAACAATGTGCACACGGTTTGAGGCCGTGACTGGCTGCCCATTCTTCATCCAGGTTCCTTCAACATTCTCCTGGGAGAACTTGACCTCCAGCTGAGCGATGTCGCCCTCGCAGACAGTTAGGTCAGTCAGAGGCTGCATCAGGGTCACTGGACGCACTGAAACAACAAGACAAACATGTTAGGTACTGGATACGACCAGAATAAAAGTCAGAGTAGTGCTTTCTCGAGGCTACAGCATTCTTTACAATATATGAAATTAGTGGATGGAACAAACAACATAATAAAGATTTTACTATTTTTACAGCCTTTAGACTATGAGGTAACTTGTGGTGTTACAAGAAAGCCCACGAAATGTCCACAATCTAAAGGGTTCATCCTCTGGGAAACAGGAATGTTCTCAGTAAATTTCATGGTGATATGCTTGTTGGGAATTTTGGCCAGAGGGTGATCCTACGGGAAAATTAAGAAGGTCACAAAATCTCTGGGGATCATGTACTCCAATACCAAATTTCACGTGAATCTGACCGGAAGTTGTCAAAATGTTTTTTTTGGAAGACATTTTTGGATGGATTGACAGGCTTTGACCAAGCTACAGCTCCAAATTTACTACAAAAGTACAAAACTTATAGTTACTTAAATAACTCACATTTCATCTTCAGTGAGGCACTTGTCTTGAACTCGCCCACTTTGAAGGTATATTTTCCCTGATCTTCCTTCTTCACATCTTTGACAGACAGGGTGTGTCTTCCACGGCGGGAGGACATGACGTATTTACTGCTGGGAGAGAGCAGCTTTTCTCCAAAGAACCAGCTGCCTTCAGCATCCTCACGAGACACGACACACTCAAACTCTCCAGAGTACGTCTCAGGCACCTCTGTGCTCTCCAGCTGCTTCAGGATCTCCAGTGGGGCCCCTGTTTATTACAAAATACAAATGGTACGTCAATAACTACAGTTTTAGTGAAAAGTCCATGATACAATTGGACACATTATTGTTGTTTTGTATTGCCAGTTCAATAGTATTTGTCTTCCGATACAACAAACTATCTTGTGCACACCTTAGCAAAGACATCAGGGAGCAGATCAAGTTTTATCGCCTTAACATTTTCTCTGCATCTGGTAATTAGGTATCAATGCTGTATCTCTTTCATAATGTTTGGCTTGCTGTGAAAAAACAAAAAAGTCATCTGCCCTTTGCAGATTAAAGCATGGTGTGCTTCATAAACCTCAGGTAATTTGCCAGATTTACAGATTTAAGGTATCTAAATTGTGTCTACATTCAAAAGTTGTTCCTACCCAACAACACAAGAAATTTTTTTAACTGTGGCTGAAATTAAGTTTGCTTTTAAGCTTTTATGTGAGTGAACCTCAGAGTGTAAAAGATACGACTAAAAGACTATATATCATATGCACATATTTGTCCATCATCTCTACAGAAATTGATTCATGTTTAGGTATTGTCCTCCTTGACTGTAGCCAGTCATTAGCCAACCCACCTTCAACAATGAGTTTGGCACTTGTCCTGACGTCATCGTCTACAACCACACAGGTGAATTCTGCGTCATCCCTCATGTCAATCATCAGCACAGACAGGAAGTGAACCTTTCTGTCGGAGTGCATCCTATATTTGTCTCCGGAGAAGATCTCCACGTTATTCTTCAGCCATTTGACCTTGACAAAAGGCTCATTTGTTTCACACTCGAAGGTAGCCATGGTGTCCTTCTCCTTTGCGTTGATGTCCTCCAGCTTCTGTGTGAAGGTGATGACTTGCTTTGCTGAAAAACGACAACAAAACCTTTGTTAGAAACTACACAATTTAAATGCAGTTAGAGTTACATGTAAATCCAGAGTTGTGTTACCTTGCACCAACAGGAAAGCATGGCTAGAAGTCTCTCCAGCAGTGTTCGAAGCTTTAACCATGACACTAGCAGAATCCTCTGGTCTGACATTTTTGATCACTAGTTCACACACATGATCCTCAGGCCAGTACCAGTAAATACGGTCAGACTTCTCCAGCTGAACACCGTTCTTGAACCACTGGCACACAGGTTCTGGTCTGCCAACAACTCTGACTTTGAACTTGACTTCATCACCCTGTGCGACTGTCTGGCTGGTAATACGTTCCAGGATCTTAGGAGCTTCCATGCTGGCTGAGAGCTTGACCCTTTCTGGTTTTAGAGGTTTAGCTGTAACCGTGCGACGCTCCTCCTCCTTCTTCTTCTCAGCCTCCTCCTTCTCCTTGGCCCGGTGAAGCAGGTCCTCCTTTGTTTTCTTCAGCAGATCCTCATAGGACTCATCCCTCTTACGTGACTTGAGCTCCACTGCGGTGATGGACTCATAATAGCCTTCCTCTGTCCTGCGCTTGAACTTGCCCCTCAGCTCCTCTGACTCCTCTGTGGCTTTTTCGTGGACAATTCTCTGGGCCTTCTTGAGCTTGACCACCTCTTTCAGCTGAGAGTCCTCTGTGGGTTTCTCAGCCTTCACCACCTCAAATGATGTTTTTCCAGGTTCGGGAGCGGCTTCAGCTGCCTTAACCTCCGGGGCACGGCGCAGATGAGTTCTGAAGTCCTCTTTCTGCTGAATCTCCAGCTTCACGGTGTGTTCAGCTGAGCCCAGGTTGTTGTTGGCCACCAGTTTGACCTCTCCTGAATCATAGGATTTTATTTCGGTGATCTCTAGATAGTAAATACCATCATACCGAAGTCTGTATCTCTTGCTTTTGCGTATAAGTTGTCCGTTGAGGTACCAGTTAACCTTGGGTGCTGGGTAACCTGTCACTCTGCAGCGGAATCGGGCTGTGTCGCCCTCCATAACTCTGACTGGTTCAGGAAGAAGGACAATATCAGGTTTCATTTTCTCAGTTTCTTCTTCAGCAGTGACTCCGTAGGGTCCTCCTTCATGAGCCAGGCGTTCCATCTCATCGATCCGGTGTGCTCCCTTCCTGCCTTCAGGAAGCTGTGTTTCCTCAACAAGACCCTTCTCATCCTTGACGACCAGGGTGGCCGAGGTCTGGTCAGCTCCATACTTGTTGGTGGCTCTGCAGGTGATGACACCGCTATCTCTAGCATAAGAAACTTCATAGTCAAGACTGCAGTAGCCAAATTCATTGACCATGCGTAACCTGTTAGCAGCTTCCAGGGGTTTTCCGTCATGCAGCCACTCCACTGCCATCGTGGGGTCACCAATAGGGGTCAGTCTGCATTCAAAATGAGCTGGACCAAAACGCTTCATGCGGACAGAGGTCAGCTTCTTCTTGAACTGTGGTTTCTGCTGCTTCTCTTTGTCATAAAGGTCACCCTCCTCCCACTGCTCTTGACCATATCGCAGATGAAGGGGCTCCAACTCTGGAGGGGCAATTTCCTTGGCTTTGTAGGTTCCTTTGGGAATAATGAGCTTCCTCTCTGGTTCAGGTTCAACATAGTCCACCTCTACATTGACTCTGCAGCGTGTGGTGTCTCTGCCAGCCTTGTTGATGGCTGTAGCTGTGTACCAGGCGCTGTCTGAGCCAGCTGCTGAGGGAATCTGGAATTTTGCCTCTCCTCTGGTTCCTTCAACCCTGGTGAATGGATTTATCATATTAGAATATCTTCAACATTTGGGTTTTTACTACAATGAAAAATTACAGTTGGTTTGACGAATAATTTGTAACCGATCTGACAAATTCAAATATTGGCAATTCTTATAAAAACGCAGTCAAATAGAGCTTTAGGTACTACTTTAGTACTAAATTACTTACTTCAATATAAAATTAAAGTTCAAAATATTTCATAATATTTTTTGTGATTGTGTAGTGGCAGCAAGCTCGCTTATTTGGCCATATAGAGATCAGAACATCTGTTGTCGCTAAATATAAATACAAAATAACTCCAATGGTGCTGTGGGTTTACTGTCAACTCAGTTTCGGTGACAGAGAGCCAATTTATAAATACTGATAATACAGCTATTATAAACATACCTGATGTTTGGGTGCTTGTGTGGTGTGATAATGTCACTGTTTTTCAGCCAGACAATATCAGGCAGGGGATTTCCAATGGCTTTGACAGCCAGTTCAACCAGAGTGCCCTGCTTTACACTGATGTTCTTTAGCTTCTCAGTGAACTGGGGACGCACCAAGGTTTCTTTAGCTGAAAAAGAAAGAAAATACATCATCAAGAAACCTTAAAGTCATTAAATGTTCACAAGTATCCTCTTCAAATAAGCTCAAACAGTGTTCATAGAATGTTCAAGACGAGATGCAGTCTTACCATCAACAGTGAGAGTGATAGAGATGGATGACCGTCCAGCTCTGTTCTGAGCAACGACTGTCCACTCTCCAGAGTCCTGCGGCAAGGCCGGGACAATGATCAGGGACTGAGTACCATCCTCTTTAACCACTATTTTGTGGGTGTAGTCGCTAACCACTTGTTGTCCTGAGGAGGAGATGTATGGATTGTGATTATTGTAAGGCCAACAAATCGTATTCAAGAAAATTACAATGAAGATCTATTTTTTACTCACCATTGTGGAACCAGTATGTGTCAGGCATCGGTCTGCCAACGACCTTCAGGTCGAACCTGGCAGTTTGCCCCTCAGAGCATTTACATGAGGAAGGCTTCATGACAAACACAGGCTTGTAGAGTCTTTCCAGCTGAGCCTCGTCTGTCTCATCAAGCCGGCGAGCAGGAGAGTGTCCGGGTGAACGGCTGGAAGAACGGCCAGGAGAGCGGCTCAGAGAACGAGGAGATGTTGACCTGAGTAAGAAGCAGAGTCGTCAATACCCAGTTCTGCACCTTAGAATTATTTTTCAGTCCTTTGAGTAAGACCTTACCTGATCCTCTGCACTGCTGGCTGCGGTGTGTATCTCTGAGGTGTTCCAGCTCCGAACGGCTCCACGTAGAGCTTTCCAGAGCTGACGGCATTTCCTTTCATGTTGGTGGCAAAGGCGGTGTACACGCCCTCATCCTCTGGCAGAACCACAGGCAAACGCAGGCTGGCTCGTCCATCCTGAAGAACTTCCATCTGGTAATGGTCACTGGGCCTGATACGCTGGCCATCTTTGAACCAAGCAATCTGGTAAAAGACAAAATGTCATTGTAAGACCACTTTGGATACAAACCTGTCTGTTTTACAATTTTCACATGAGCTTTTCATTTTAGCTTTAGACAGTTTATGTAACGGAAACCTATTTCTTAAAATTTCAGTACCTTGGGGAGTGGCATTCCAGCCATCTTGCAGTGGAAAGTGACGCCCATTCCATCCATGATCCTGTAGTTTTTAACAAGGGTGTCAAAGGTGGGCTGCACAGCCTCGGTGGGGGCAGCGGTCACCATCAGTTCACCGTCCTCTGTCACTATCTCTTTGTAGGTAATCTTCATAATGCGGAGTTCAATCTCCTGGATGATCCTTTGCTCAATGGCAGAAATATGGAATTCCTGCAGAGGAGATGAGATGTTACAAGTTTTAACAGGTACTCAAGCGCTCTTGACAGTAATTTCATTGTTTTAGCTGTGGCTGTCTATCAATAATCATCCAATCACTGTTGGTTGATTATCAAAATATTGGCAAATCATAGGAATAATTGGGATATTTCCTCTGTTTGGACTAACAACTCAACCCTGATCACATCACATGTTCTGAAAGAATATTTGACTTTTTCCATTGTTTCCCATGTCTTTCTACTTAGCAGTGCAGCCTTTCCTTGGTGATAGCAGATATCTGAAAGATTCTAGCAAGGCTGGAATGCCAACAAGGCAAAGCGGGCAACTCTCCCTGGTCCCCAGATTCTCAGGGGTCCCATAAGGCATGGGACTACTATTTGTATGATTTGTGCACCACTAAATTACAATATCAACTGAAATCAATGACAAAATGAAAAATGACTAACTTTTAAAAAGGTCCTGTATTACCTAATCAAAAGGTCCCATAGAAGGACGCTGTGTCAAAAACTAAATATCCTTGAACATTTGTTCAATTGAAGGTGAAAGGATGCATACACAGCATTCAAAGAGGTAGTGGTGGTAGTAAGGGCTGTCAAGTTTGCCCCAAGGTCCCCTAGTGGGATAATCTGGCCGTATAGATATGTAAAGTTCCAGGTTCCCATGACATACTCACATTGTCCAAACCCGCTACAAGACAACCTCCAACCTTGGCTAATGATGCATCTACCTGTCCAGAGATAATGGTGGTGGTCATCTGCTCCATTGTCGTAAAGGCAACGGGGGGAATGTCTCCCACTTCAGGCTCCTGCACCACGGCTGTCACTTCAGTCTTAAAGGTTGCTTCCTGTTTCTTCATGTAGGCTTCATATTCCTCTGTTAACAAAACAAAGTATTTAATGTTACGTGACCTAAAACATCTTATTTTATTGACTGAACTGACATCAGAGAAGAACCAGGTCTTTGCAAATCTTATTCTGAAGTCCTTGTAGACATCTCCCAGTCTGATCTCTTTTCTTCTTTGCTTTCCTGTCTTACTTCATTATCAAGGTAGATTTTATTGCTGCAGATGTTTACGTACCTTCCTCCAGCAGACTGGCGGAGGCTGAGACCTCTCCGAGCTGATTCTTGGCAAAGACAGAGTATTCTCCGGCATCATCAGCGAAGGTCATGGAGATCTCCAGCTTGCATTCTCCAGTGTCCTTCTTGTAGGCAACTTTATATCTGATGGATTACGGAGGGGAAAGAGCATGTTAAAGGTGATTCACTGATGACTCATGCCCCCTAGAGACTGCAGTGTTCATTACAGACACAATCTAAACAAACATCATTTAGATGAATTATCTATTCTTACAGTCTTGACAGAAATGGAGATAAAAATGTTATGTTTGTCCTGAGGATGGCTCAAGAGAAAAGGTAATGGGATCAGGACAATTCTTGGTAAATTTTTTGGTAGATTTTGGAAATTTGCCAAGATGATGGTGCTACAACAAACACTCAGATGATCCTTTTATTTTATGCTGGTGGTCACAAGTGCTTTTAGATCTCAGGTCATCTTTGGTGCAAGCTGGAGTGGTGAGAAATGATGGATGACATGCAACAAAGGCAATGAACTGATCATCACCCCATAAAAATGTGTTCAGTCGATGATTGAAAATCAGCACAGCTCTATTTACCAAGCAGGTCCAAGAAATGGAAGAAGAGGAAGGAAAGAACCAACAATATAAATTATAAGAATAATAAGGGATATTTCCACTGTTCAGACTTAACAATTTGTACTGTGTTGGGAAACCTTAATGACAGGTTTTTAGTGTTTCCATTGGACGTTCACCATTGTTTCCCAGATTTCTGTCTTAGTAGGCTTAGTAGCCTTTCCTTGGTGATATCAGATTATTGGAGACAAACCAGGGACAATGAAGCACAGTACATGATTGCCATCCTATGCCCCTAGGCCACCAGTATGCTCCAAAGATGTTGTATGTTTTTGTCCGTGTTGGTTTCTTAACATCTTGGGATCATGTAGGAAATAAGAGTTTTCACTTTAATGTTCCCTTTTATTTCCCTATAAGAAGCTTTAAGGTTAAAATCATCTTGTTCCACACTTGCAGTAAAATATATATTCTGTATTATTTTGTTTGATATGATGTCTACACTGAGTTTAATATTCAAACGCAAGACTTTATGTTTTCAAGGCTGCACAATATAGATGTCCATCTGCATAATTTTCAGTACATTTCCCCAAAATTCAACCTAATATTTAGAATCATTGAGGTTTCCACTAAAAATCTGAAAAATGTTCTGTGGGTTTATAATAAGTTTGTGATGACTGACCCACAGACCTAGTAGTAGATGAGTAGATTTTGAGATGTTACATACCTGTATCCGGTAGTGAGCGGTATGCCGCTCTTCTTCCAGATGATGTGTGGTTTGGGGCTTCCTCCGACCTGGCATTCAAACACGACACTTCCTCCTTCCACCAGCTTCTGGATGGTCGGATTCTTGATGAAGAAGGGAGCGGCAGCAGCAGTATCTGACTCGGCTGCGCTCACCTGAGACATGGTCTCCTCTTTGGCTTCTTCGGTTACACTAGAAATACAAATCTCTTTTTAGGATAACTAGGACTGAGCTGCAGCGCTAGCTATCTTCAGCTGGCACTTCAACAATTTAAAAATAAAGAACCTGAAGAATCTTTTCTTAAGTTACATTTTGATCAATGTTGACCAGGTAGACTATGTTTATCAACCTGCACTATATTGGTTTATCTTTTAGCAAACTTTAAAGGAGCTTTGATTGACTCACAGTTTCTCAGTTTCAACACGTTTGGTGATGACAGCAATCTCCTCTCTGCTCTCGATGTCCTCGGACACTGGAGGAGAAAGACAGGGTTAGTCTCAAGCAGGAGTCACGATGTGTAGGTTAAGCGAAGGATAAAATATAAAGTAAGTAAAAAGTAATTGCATATTCAGAGGGACACTGAAAATGTCCTATTTGAGGGCTATGATGCAAACCAATTGATGTTTTGTTTATTGATGATTTTTCTCCTGTTTTACTGTTTGCACTGACCCTGGACGAGCAGGTAGCAGGAGGTGCTGACGGTTCCCGCCTCGTTTGTGGCGGTGCAGGTGAAGCGCCCGCTGTCTTCAGCGAATGCCTCACGGATCACCAGCTGGGCGTATCCGTTCTCGTAGCTAATCTGGAAATCAATGGAGCTCTCAATCTTGTAGTCCTCTCTGAACCACATGATGACAGGTGTGGGGTGACCGCTGATCTGGCACTCCAGGGTCACCGACTCGCCCTCTATCACATTTGTGTTCTTCAAGCCCTGCAGAGAAAACACAACACTTGTCAGAAAATGTCAATTTCCCAAAGGTGCATGAATATATTTTATATGTATTTTTTTGAAGAGAACTAAGCCACTTACAGACATCAGTGTGGGCGGGACCACGCCATCGCCTACAGAAGGTACAGCTGCTGCCTCCACCACCTGTCGTATAATCACGGATTGGTCAGAACACTACAATTTAACAAAAAATGCACCTATTTCTAAAATCCATGACATTGACATGCTATAGCAAACACACATAGGACAAGACTTTGAACTTGCTGTTCACATCCAACATATGAAGAAAAGATGACAAAGCACACAAAGATGGAGGGGTGGCTGGATGGGCTTAAGAGGTGAGAATGAGGTTGTCAATAGCATCGATGAGCATGTTAAAGTTTTTATTAGAAGGATATTAAATCCTGGACTTTCACAGAAATCAAGAAAACCGGACTTCTAACAAACTAAACTAAGGGTCTAGGAGCGGCTCCTAAAGGTTGCAGTGTTCTTTATATCTCATGAAAACACAACATATTTCTTATTTAAACTTAGTAGTGGGGATAGTAGAGGGGATAAAAATGTAAAGTTTTGTGTGGTGCTATAATCCAAAGGGCGATTAAAATCAAAAGGGTTTAAACTCTGGGGAGTAGAAAAATTCTGCTCCTTAGATTTGATATTGATTGTGTAAAAAAGTGGATATTTTGGCCACTTGGTGGGACTAGAAGAAAGATCAGATGGATCATCTTCTGGCAACCATGAGTATGCACAGCAAATTTCATGATATTCTGGCCAGTAGTTGTTGAGATATCTTGCTCCGGACCAAAGTCTTGGACAGACAAAAAGTGATTCTTTATTGCTGGTTTGTAATATAGAAACTACTCTAACCTTCATTTACTCATCAGGTTTTCTTGTCCTGTTCAGATCCAGCCCACTAAACTAGATTACAAACCTGGGCTCCCCAGTCCTCATATATTCTCTCAATGCCCCCTGAGTACACCACCCCCGTCTGTAACTCCGTGCCAAAATGACTCTGATATTTCTCAGTGAAGTCTTTGAACGGTGGAGGGATGGGCTCCGGTGTCTCTCTGGTCTCCCCCACTCTACGAGATGGACTGGGAGACTTGACAGGCTTGATGATCTTTCTAGCGGTGGCAGAGGATGAGGACAACTCTTTCTGCAGAGTGGCAATAGCTGAGCCGGCGATGGAAACCTGACCGACCCAAAGAGGAGGAACAGCCACACCATCAGCAATAAAATATGTTGGTTTGTTTTAAAAGTTTGTGTTAAACCACAGCACAGGGAGGATCTATGGAACGTTAGTGTTATTAAAGCTACAACAGAATAAAATGTAGAGAATTTTAAATAAAGCCAGATTAATAAGTGGGTGCTGGAGTGTGTTTATTGATTAAGGGGGTGAAGAAAAACAAGGTTAAAGGTGGATTCATTTTGTTATTTTAAATACATTATTTTATCACTTCTATACTACAGTTCACAACAAGTTTGCATTTCAGGCAAGCTGTAAATAACTAAATGACCGTTCGCTAAACCCCTCTCCTCAAACAGCAACAGTCCAATCACAGCTTGGGAACAGTAACTAGTCACAGCAGGTGTGTTTCTTTTTTTCCATGTCTTCTGCATGGATCATCAACAGGTGAGGATGCTACCTTTTCACCTGTGACCCGTCAGCTTTAGCCTCAGTCCGTTAGCAAGACATCATGTACGTAGCCATTAAGTGCATATTTAACACCCCTTTTACAGGGTTCTTGCTTAAAATGGGTCACCTGGAAACTTTTAAAATTTTATGGAGATGGAGTTTTTAACCAACTCAGGAGTTAGCATCAGCTAATTGGCTAGCTAGCTACAGGTGATTAAATCTGCCAGTTACAGTAGTCATTTCAACAGTAACTAAGGGGGGCAGGTCATAGCGAAGGGTCAATTATAGGTTAGATTATTGACTAAAGTATGATATTATATTATTTCAGCATTTAATTTTAAAGTGTTATTTCTTGGTCCACATTTTTTCCCCATGTGTTTTGTTTTGTTAAGTTCCACTCTTTCTAAGCAGGTTATTTTCTACTGCTTGCCTGATGTCGTCTCCCTTACCTCAGAGCTAGACTCATGTTTTGGTACAGAAACTTTAGAAACTGTGAAATGTGGAACTGGGGACCGGGCGACACCAGTGTCCACATGGGAGGAGATTTCTGTCGCTCTCTGAATCTGGAGTAAGCAACAGAGTTCACAGGAGTGTTACAACCTCAGGAAGATTTTAAGAGCTGGACAATATATGTACACTGTATAAGTATATAAATGTTTTGAATAGTAATTTATTCCAATAAGTACTACAAATGATGACATGGTTATCAAGAAATTTGTTCTTTTAGATTTATATTTTCAGAGTAATTATCATAAAACACTGGCAAATAATTTTGCTCACTTTCAAGAAATTTTCTCACGTCAAAATAATTTTATTTTACAATTATTGTTATGTATCTGTTATCAACGACACCTTGGAGTCATTATCATCTCTATGTGGACACCAGGGACTCGTTATTGTTTCTACATGGACATTTGAGAGTCTGTTATTGTCTTAATTGTTCACAGTTGTGATATATATGAATACCTAATTAACATTATAAAACCTGTGCATACTCTTTTTTCATCTAACAATTTATCAGGGACAGTAAAAGCAACGATAAAGACTTGAATTGATAAGCATAACTGATAATGGAACTGTTGGGATTGCTGTAACAAAAATTTTGTTAAATCTGAAATTTTTCGTGAAACTTGAAAAACTGTTTGCCAGTGCAGTAGAAAATATTCTTATATATAACAAAACAGCCTTTAAACCGACTGAGTTAATCTGATCATTTGGTCAAATCTCTTGGTAATTTTGTTGTGTCTTTGCCCTGGAGGCCTAGCTAACCTGAGGCAGCGGCAGGGTTGGTTCAGGTGTAAACTCCTGAGCAGTGGTAAGCATTTGGCCAGCCTGCACTCTTGTTGTTGTCCAGCCGGCTCGATGCTGTTGATTGGCAGCCATGGTGGCGGCCTGCTGCCTTAACTCTGCCTCTACAGCCTCTGCCTCTTCCTCTTCAGCTCGACCGCCCTCGACATGCACAGGCTGACGGACCCGAGCAAGGTCAACGGCGGACACCACTGTGGCCACCGCCCCGGCTCTTTTCCCTCCCTCAGCCTGGAGACACAACCAGCAGCACATAGACCTCAGGACATCCATGGCAGGACAGTGGTACAGAGACAGGCAGGTGGTGAAACCTGCATCTATCCTTGTCTCCTTTTAGCAATTAGTTCCCTCAAATTAAAACCATTTTCAAATTCATATCATTTGTCCTTGGCTAGGGACTGTTTGGAGTAAAGGAGTAGTTTATTTTTGGAAATGGTCTTATTTGCCTACTTTATTTCCATGATTTCTTCATGGATCACCAGCTGATGGGGCTGATGACTTTGTACCTGGGACTTATTAGCTTTCGCCTCACTCTGTTAGCATGATATCATCTATGTAGCTATCAAGTGCATATTTAAGACCCTTTTACAGGGTTCTCGTTTTCAAACAAGTCAGCTGGAAACATAAAAAATGTGACTTTTCAACCAGCTCACATTACCTAGCTAGCTACAGATGATAGCGATGATGTTAGTGACAGTCATCATTTCAGCTGAGAAAATCAGATAATTTAAATTTCATGTCTGTGTGTTAAGTACAGAGCTGGAGTCATGGCAGGGTTAGCTTAGCTTAACATTACGACTGGAAGCAGGGGGAAACAGCTAGCCTGGCTCTGTCCAGAGTTCAAAAATACACCTACCAATGCCTCTAAAGCTCACTGATTAACATGTTGCATCTTGTGTAGCTTGTTTGTTTAAACTGTACACAAAAGAAAAGTAAAAACCACAATTTGTGGTTTTAAGGTGAGTTGCATGCTGAAACTATTTCTTGGCGAATATTTGGAGACAGAAGCAGGCTACTGGGTGGATGTCAAGAAATACTCAAGTGGTTTTTACATTTCTCTTTGTGTGTGAATTAAGTAGTAAGCTTCAGAGGTCCTGGTAGGTGTAGTTTTGAACTTTGGACAGACCAAGGCTAGCTGTTTCCCCCTGCTTCAAGTCTTTATGCTAAGCTATTCTAGCCACATCCTGACTCCAGATTTACAGCTGACTGGATGTGGAAAAAGCACAATTTCAAGTCATTCAAGGGAATGGATTACTAAAATGAGGGAACAGAATAAATTTATTGAGCCCAAATATGTGTTATTTAAGTATTAGGGCATGAATTACTAATTTGATGAAACATAAATACACACACCTTCCTGCCTCTGTAAAATACACCAAAACTTGTCACAAATCACCAATGAATGAGTATGTGTACATGTACACTAGTATCACTGTTACAGTCAAGTTTTCAGAGAATCCGGTCTACATTTTTGCATGTGTAAACACAATTTCCTGATCATTGAAACCTGGATCAGAACTTAATCCTGGTTTTTGGAAACTCTAACAGAAAGTCGAAATTAACTAACTAATATTTATATATATATTATATATTTAATTTAGGTATGGAAACTTTATGGACAGGATACTAGTGTGCATGTAAATGTACTCATGTAAACATTTAAGCTTATCTGATGAAGACAACACACTCATCTGTTTGACATGCAAGAAATGCAACACTTAAATCAGCTTAAATTCAACAAAGAGCAACATGAACAGAAGTAAAAGTGCCTAAAGTGAAGGAAAGTGAAGTGCAACCACAACCATGTGGCAACAAAACTCAAAAAAGAGGTGGTGAAAGTGCTAAAAAAAAGATGAACGAGCAACTGCGATATGTCCACTCGTAAAAGATAAAGAGCTACCTGCTCCTCCGGCTGCTGGAATGCCGGGCGGACATCTTGGTTTTGATCATGGTAACACAAATGTTCGTGATTAACAGCTGAAAGAATCTCTTCATCAGACAAATCGGGCAAGACGTCATGGTTATGAAATCTGAACATTTCTCCAACTGATTCGAGGTGGAGGTGCTCTTGGTTTGAAACAGGTGACGAGTCTTTGTGGTTAAACACGGAGTAGAGATCTTTACAGATGTATGACGGACTAAAACACGTCTCCTCTGACGTGTCTTCATTGCTTACATTGTCCGTTTGTGTCACCACACGACTTTCAAAAGCGTTGCTGGACTCTTGCTCTTCTTCGACTGAGGTCAACGTGTCTCGGTTGTCAAAAGTTTCACAAACACCCTCCTGGCTTGTGTGGAACTCATCACTGTATGAGTGCATATCCGAATGATGGACTTTATGGTCACATGTCATTTCCTCGTGGCTCTTAGATTCGTCCCATCCCTCGGCATTCTGGGTAAAACTCGTGTCATCTGGCATTCCAGATGACTTCATTTCAACAGTTTGAGGCTAATAACCAAAATAAAAGGATTAACTTTGGCATTCATACTACTGTTAAGTGCCAAAAAAGTGAGACCCGTACAAGTGGAGGAAAAACTGGCACAAACCAAGAATGTCAAAGTGGTTGACACAAAACTGATTGGCAAAAACATTCATATTGAAATGAGAAGGATGGAAGAAATGGAAAAGACTGAACTGGAGTTTTCTGGGTGAATTGAAAGTAAGATTTGTTGTCTTTCAACCCAAACTATACAAACCCTTTGAACCTGAGTCTTTTTGGAAATACATAGTTTCACATTTTTATTAAATTAATTGAAGAAATGGAATTTTGAAATGTATGCGTTTGAGTGTTTCCAGCCCAGCTAGCAAGAGGTCAGTGGGACACCCCAGGCAGACTTTACGGTCTTTAATGGTTCCTGGACGGTCCGATGCCGCTCAGAATGCAAATGTGAAGATTTCATGGAGATAAATTAAAGTGAAAGTAATTTCATGTGCGAGGATTGTGGATTTTGCACACACTGAGATGCCACGGCAGTGATACTGTCAGCATGGATTCCTCTTTTTTTTCCTGTTTGATGCAATTTTTGGGGGTGTTTTTTTCTTTTGTAACCTTTTGATAAAAAAAACTTAATATTAATTATATATATATATATATATATATATATATATATATATATAGCAACTCCTGTCTGCAGTGGACCCGTGGACGGACAGACAGCTGTCTCTGGATCACTGTGAGACTGACGGAAACTTAGAAACAGCAGGATTCTCAGGCAGGTTCTGCAGTTATAATAAGTCTGTTTTGTATGAAATCTTAGAGGATTTATGACGTTTATTCACAATAGAAAACATCGTCCATCCTCCAGCTTTTTCAAACTGCTCCCTGGACTTGTTGACCACCAGATGGTGGTATGGACCCCCCCACCCCAAGTGGGTCCTCCCTCACCTCTTTGACCCCGGTGACCTGCTGCTCCCAGCGCTGCTCCTGGCCCAGCTGGGTGACGATGCTGCTGGTCATGCTGGTCATGCTGGTGTAGCTGGCCTCTGCCACATAGTCTCCTTGCTTCCAGGGCGGCAGGACGTCGGCGCCAGCGGCTGCCTGCTTGCGCGTAGTGATGGGGGACTTGACTGGCCTGATGGGGGAGACCGAGAGTCTTGAAGTGGGAGAGGCAGGCCTGGAGACGGGGGAGGGAGGTCACGTTATAGGCCTGTACAGGGCCAACCTCATCATCACCCCGCTCACTGATCTAAAATCACACTCTCTGACTCTGTACTACAACTCTTTACAACCTTCAGCACAAATACATCCACTAAAACTCTTACTGTAAATTCTCAAATAAAACCTGGTATTAATATATTGGCCAAGTCTCAAATAATAGCCTGCATGAACAACTAAAGGCTCCACCCACCTAACAGGTGTGGGCGTGGGTGCCTTCACGTGTCTGACAGGTGACGGCGACTGTTGGCGTCCTCCGGTCACCTTGGCAACCAGTGAGGGCTGAGTCGGGGACTTGGACATGGGCTTGGGAGGAACTCTGGGCGGAGTCTTGTGAGCCAGCTGCTGAGTCAGATCAGCGCCCTCCACCTGCATCTCCATCATGGAGGTGGCTTGGAAACTGGCCTCCATCCTCTGAGGATGGAGCACAGGGAGAGAGCAGGTAATAAGGCGAATATATGAGAAAATAACATGAGAGATATATATGATAAAATAAAATAAAATTGGATTAGAGAAAATGAGATAAAATAGTATACATCAGATTAAATGAGATCAAATCAGAGGTGAGATTAAACAAAATGAATTGAGATTAAATTAATTATGTTACATAATGCTGGATGAGATGAGATCAAATTAGATGACTGAATTTAGCTGGATCAGATAGAATGAGATAAAAGATGAAATAGGATGGGATTAATTAAAATGACATTAAATGATATACGAGGAAACGAGATGAGATTTAAAAAACTAGATTAGATTAGATAAAGCATGAGGATAAAATGAGATTATATAAAATAAATAAGAGGCGCTGAGATGAGATGGGATGGTGTTACATTAGGTTGGATGAGAGGAGATTTAATTAGGAGAGATTAAATAAGAAAAGAAGATAAGATTTGAGATGAAGAATGACAATAAATGATCCAATTAGCGTCACTGAGATAAAATGAGATTTTGTTGAAATAAATGAGAAACATGTTGGAGATGAGATACATATGTTGAGATTACATTGAATTAGATGACACAAGATGAGATAAAATTAAATGAGATTAGATGACATGAGATGGGATTTAAATCACATTAAAGTGCATCAAATTAGAAATTAAATGTGGAAAGAGGAAACAAGATGAGACGAAAAATGACGTAAATGAAATGAGAAGAAAACAAGAAATGTGATAAGATGAGATGGAGTTACACATGAAATGTACGGAGCCCCCTGAATTCTTTTGAGGACTACTTTTGCGTTACCTCACAATATTTTTCTTCTTCCAGTCCTTCTGAGTCATGTGTCTATTTCCGCTCAGCTGCTCTCAGCACAACGCAACAGTTTATCAGCTCATTGAACTTTACTTTGGGCATTAAGTCTGCTGATATAGTGCTACTGCTCAATAGGCCTGCATGGTTCCTCCAGAAGAAAGCAGGACGGTGATCTGCAGGATGCTATCGGTTTCATCATGAACAGTTACTGTCCTCTGTACTGGACTGGACCCCAGAAGGGTTTCACTGAGGAAGAGGAGACATATCCAGAGGAGGAGTTACAGATGTGCAGCTGAATCTGCCTCATAAAGCTAATGTGCTGTATTTGTAGGAGTCAAAAAAGCAACAAAGAAGAAGGCGACTGAAATGCTGCGGACAGAGTCTGTGGTTCTGGTTCTGTCACAGACAGAGTCTGTGGTTCTGTCCCAGACAGAGCAGACAGCACTGAACCGCCTGCAGAGACACATCAGGGCCCTCTGTCCTCTGCTCAAAGCAAATTAAAGGAAGCTTCAGTGCTGAAACAGGTTTTAGTA
The DNA here is from genome assembly GCF_020085105.1 of Siniperca chuatsi. Lineage (NCBI taxonomy): Eukaryota > Metazoa > Chordata > Actinopteri > Centrarchiformes > Sinipercidae > Siniperca > Siniperca chuatsi. Next base: position 29,348,726 of record NC_058053.1, read on the forward strand.
GAAGGCCTGCTGCTGTAAGTGTGGACAATAATTGATGTTCCTTATACACACAGCTCTGACCTAGAGGTTGATAATGTTCTGTCTGATAACTTCTTTGCAATGGACATCACATAAGGTGAGGAGTCCATAAACAGTGCTGAATGCATTAACCTGACAATCTCCACACTACCTTCCATTACAAACAGATATACGGCTCAGAAGGAACGGAAGAAGAAAAGTACTGCGAGGGAACGCAAATGTAGTCTGCAAAAAGATTGTCGCCGTGACCTTTAGGGGGCGCTGTAGAAATGAGATTGAATAAGAACAAATGAGAAAAGATAAGAAATGAAGTGATGAAGTTAAATTGGATTTATAATTGAAATAAAATGAAATGAGATGTGACTGAATCAGATTAAATTACATTAAATGAGATGAAATAATACAATGAGAAGAGATGAAATTAATTACATTAGGTTGGATGAAATGAGATATGAGGAGATTAAATTAGATTACATGAAATGAGTAAAGATAGTAAGAGTCGGCATGTGATTAGATAAAACAGAAACAATTAAATGAAGTTACATTAACTTACATAAAGGGGGAAAGGAGATAAGATTAAATGCTACATTACATTATTATATTTGGATAAAATTAAATCAAATGAGACGAAATGAAACCAAAAGAGATGAGATTTAATAAAATGAGATGAAACAAATGGAGAGGAGTTGAGATGAGATGGAAGAGCAATAAATCACAAAGGAACATAAGAAAGAGACAGCAGGAGATGAAATGAAATCTGAAATTATATTGGACAGCTGAGTGTTTCGAAAGTTTTTCGTACCTTTTCCACTCTGGTCTGGCGGGTCTGTGAAATCTGAGAGGTGGAAATTGCCGTCTTTGTTTTCTTTGCTGGAACGACTTCTTCACCTGAACACACACATGTTCAGTAAACTGACACTGAAATAATTATTGCAACGACCACCAGCAGAAGGTTTAGTGAACGCGCCGTTGGGCTTCGATAAAGCTAGGCTAACAGTACTGGAAGCAGAGAGATGAAACATCTGACTCTGGGGCTGACAGTTAGAAACGCATTTTCTAAAACATCAGACTGTACAACACTGTTAAAAATGGTGGACAGTTACAGGTCCTCACCTTGAACCAGCAGTTCAGCGGTGGAGGTGGCCCGTCCGCTGCTGTTGGTGGCGGTCACAGAATACGTCCCAGAATCCTCTGGGAAGGCCTCAGCGATCAGCAGACTGTACAGGTCTCCCTCCTGGAGGATCCTGAAGTCGGCTGAGCTCTGGATCTCGGCTCCCTCTCTGTAGAACTTCACCACAGGTGTTGGGATACCCGTGACTCGGACGTCCAGCCTCACCTGGCTGCCCTGTCTCACTGTGGAGCTCTGCAGTCTCTGAAGGAAGCTGGGAGGCGCCGTCTCCACTGGAGGGGAAGATTTTTGACAGATTTAAAGTGAAGCTCAGACGCAGGCTTCATTATATTGTCTATGTCTAGTCTCACATATCAACCAGTACTCACATACTGTAATACTACTTTTTGTTAATGTGTACATCAACTGAAATAGAAAATATTGTTAATTGTATCAAAACTGTATTTTGACACCAGATCTCAACATGAGGTAATAATCATCACCATGAGGCCCTTGTTATATCCACTGACATTTTCATTTTGACTGCCGTTGAAAATGTAATTAATGTGCATTGTCCTTACAAATAAAAAAAATGAATGAATGAATGAATGAATGAGTACTTAGTAAAATTACAAAATTGCTCCTCAAGTTCTGGGGAAACAATTGCCAAATTTGTCTTGCTCATGATTGGCTGATCTTTATTTTGGTGTTTAAGTCGTAATAAATGATAAACAGCCATGCTAGCAGCTCTGTGAAGCTGCACTTAGACAGAGGTGCTTTGAGCTAAATGCTAACATCAGCATGCTAGGTCTCTAACAAGCAGCTCAGTGGTGGATGCATTTTTATCGAAGGTCTCTTCTTACAACATCCCTTTTTCAGCTCTGCTGAACTTACCAACAAAAAACTTAACACAGAACTTAATGCTGTATTTTGACTCATGAAACCATGACGATTTAATTTTGCTGGACCTGTGGTGTACCCCAAGACTCCATCTTAGACCCTATTTTATTGTCATTATATGTAGTTTCACTGGGCTGTGTTTTTAGAAAATCCAAACATCCCATACAATTTCTACCTGAGGACACGCAACTCTATTTCCCCTAAAAACTGAACAAAATACATGATCTCCTGTCTCTTCTAAATTGTCTACATGTCAAAACCTGGATGGCAAAAAACTTAATGAGAGCGAGATAGAGGTTCTGATTATTGGTCCCGAAGGGGTCACTTTTTCTTGGTCTCTGTCCTCAAATCTCCAAACACACTATCTAGATCTGGGTTTAACATTTGAGTCTGCCTTAAAACAACAAACAGAAAGTGTCATTAGCTGTCGCTTTTTCAACAAAGATAAAAACCTTTTCTCCCTTTTGGGAGGAGCCTCATGCTCTCACCTGGAACAGGACTTCTGTATTAAAATCTACCTGCGCTCTCACCTGGAACAGGACTTCTGTTTTAAAGTCTACCTGCGCTCTCACCTGGAACAGGACTTCTGTATTAAAGTCTACCTGCGCTCTCACCTGGAACAGGACTTCTGTTTTAAAGTCTACCTGCGCTCTCACCTGGAACAGGACTTCTGTTTTAAAGTCTACCTGCGCTCTCACCTGGAACAGGACTTCTGTTTTAAAGTCTACCTGCGCTCTCACCTGGAACAGGACTTCTGTTTTAAAGTCTACCTGCGCTCTCACCTGGAACAGGACTTCTGTATTAAAGTCTACCTGCGCTCTCACCTGGAACAGGACTTCTGTTTTAAAGTCTACCTGCGCTCTCACCTGGAACAGGACTTCTGTTTTAAAGTCTACCTGCGCTCTCACCTGGAACAGGACTTCTGTTTTAAAGTCTACCTGCGCTCTCACCTGGAACAGGACTTCTGTATTAAAGTCTACCTGCGCTCTCACCTGGAACAGGACTTCTGTTTTAAAGTCTACCTGCGCTCTCACCTGGAACAGGACTTCTGTTTTAAAGTCTACCTTCGCTCTCACCTGGAACAGGACTTCTGTTTTAAAGTCTACCTGCGCTCTCACCTGGAACAGGACTTCTGTTTTAAAGTCTACCTGCGCTCTCACCTGGAACAGGACTTCTGTATTAAAGTCTACCTGCGCTCTCACCTGGAACAGGACTTCTGTTTTAAAGTCTACCTGCGCTCTCACCTGTAACGAGGAGCTCAGCGGTGCTCGTGGCTTGTCCAGCGCCGTTGGTGGCTCTGACAGAAAATCTTCCGCTGTGTGCGGCGGTCACAGCGGGGATCTTCAGAACAGCGCGGCCGTCGCTGAACGAGATCTGAATGCCGGGCAGAGCCGCGGCGGAAAGAACCTGGCCATCACGGAACCAGCTCACCTCAGGAACTGGAGAACCTGCAGAGGAGAGAAGAACCAGGCCGGTCTTCTGTCAGAGAACCCAGAGAACAAAACACTGGACCCCCAGAGCACCCAACTCACAGGTGAACTGATGATGGACTGCTAACTGTTTCCTGTTCATTTCTCTCAGATTTAAAACGTGATTGAGGAACAAAATATAATTAGATTTTTCTGTTGATGATTCTCAGGATTCAGAAATGTGAGATGAAATTTTGACTTTTAACAAAAAATTTGAAATTTGAAATCAAACAAAATTAGATTAAGGTTTTAATCTCAGAATCAAAATTTTAAGATTAAAATCAAACATTTAAGATTAAACTGTAAAATTGTTGAGAAATATAAGAAATCTCAGATTAAAGTCAAAAATGTGACATTTAAGTAAAGGAGGAAAAAGAGAGATTTTTTTGAAAAATATAAGACATTTCAGATAAAGTTTTATTCTCAGAATCAGAATGTAAGATTGAAGGTGATATTGAAATCAACATTTAAGTAATTAAGTTTTCTCCATAAAATCCAGTTTCAATAAAATCAGTGAATAAAGTTATAAAGTATAAAGTTCAATTTTGGGATAAAAATGTGAGTTTAAAGTCCAATGTTTCAAAAAAACCTAAACCTGTGAAAAGATATAAGAAGTCTCAGATTAAAGTTTTAATCTCAAAATCACAAATGTTCGATTAAAGTCAAATGTTTGTTGGTTTCATAACTTTAATGTCAGAATTCTTTTCCTGCAAATGATGACAATAACCTCGGACCTCAAACATCTTTTATTCACGTAGCTTTAATGCTCATCTTCAAAATGTTAGCTGTCAGTCCATGAAAGCACCAACAGTTTTTAAAACACTTGTTGCTCTCAAATGCATCACCACAAGACAATAATGTGACTCTGACAAAAAGAAAGATTGTGATGGATTTTCTCTCTGCCACTTGATTTTCATAGAAATGGAGTGAAACTACCTGAAGGAGGAAAATCAATGTTAAAAACTGTTGAATGATTTTGTAAATGATCAGGAAGGGAAATACGGGATTTACAGAACTAAAACATGTAAAACCACCGTCACAGTCGTTTTACCACTTTTCAAAATGACCCTGATTGGAATCACATTGGCTGAACGGTTGTCACCTGTATACAGGTAAATTTCCCTCTTGAAAATCAGTGATTAGTGTTATCAGACAACAGACAAATCTCAGGAAGAAAACAGAACAGATTCGCAGTTTGTTTTTGAACAGAAATGTTTCTTACCACTAACTTGAGCCTCGAACGTGGCGGCACTACCCTCTAGTGCCACGACGCTCTGCAGCGGCTGCGTGAACGTTGGTGCTTGTGTTGTCATGATGGTCGGCACCCTGCAGACGAACAGAAATAACGTGTTTAAATGTCACTCAGCAGCTTAAAGACATTTTACTGACATCAAACTAAACAGGATGTGAGTTCAGCTCTAAGCCACAGAGTGGATTTAAAAAGTGGATTTTGATCAGAGGCATTTCCTGTTTCCTTCCTCCTTCAGTCGAGGAAACACAACTCTGTCACAGCTAAAAAGACACACAAACACCACCGGAGTTCAACTCTGGACAACTATACATTCATTATTCGTAACACTGGAAATCACAATTTTGTCAAGTCATAACCAGGAGAATAAGGTCGTGTTGTAGTCAGCCACCTATCCTCCCCATCCCTGTGTGTCTTTGTGGGTGCTCCTCTTTCCCTGTTTCTTGTGTCCCCAGTTCGTCTTTGGCTATGTGTGTGTGTGTATGTCTACTGGTCTGGCTCCATGAATCCCCACCTGCTGCTGATCACCGGCACACCTGTCTCCTATCAACTCATCAGTCTCCACAGCTTATATGCCGGGCTCTTCCACTACACTGATGCCAGATTGTCCCCGTACATTGTGTGACCACTATGTCAAGGCTCGTCTAAACTTACACAGCTAAGAACCTTTTTTGCAAGTGTGTTTTTGATCCTGTTTTCTGCTCTGCCTGAAGGATTATCCTGTGCTGGTGATCACAGCTCCTGTCGTTGCCTGGATTCCTGTCAGCCTGTCTGCCTGCCAACTTCACCTCACCTGTCTTCAACAGTTCCACTGTGCCTGTCCACCACCATTCCACCTCGGAGCCAGACACTCAACATCTTGCCCGCTCCGTGATCTTGGTTCTGCTGATGGTCAGTCTCCACACACCACAATCAGCGCTACACCACGGCCAGCCAGATCCACGCGGTACCATCTCACCCTGCTGGACGGACCAACTTGCCTGTCCAGACCCATGCGGCAGCTAGACCCGGTCAGCGAGGTGACCACTGCTCCAGGCTCCGAGTCGGAACCACTGCTACTCTCCCGGGATTACCAAGTTCGACAGCTTTGCTCTGAACAACTACACCCCTTCCCACTATTCCTGCTAACGTATACTATAGTTGTGTTTGAAGATCATACAGATGACAGGTCGCTGTTCGAAGTGAACTTCTCTGGGACTCCAAACTGTTCCAGTGCTCTGAATTTTCAACATTCAAGAAACAGCAGTTATTAATTCGTACTTTTTCCTGACACATGACCTCTCGTGGTCGAATGAATTATGACAAAGCAAATGTGGTAGTGTGACAATGTTACAGTGCAGACAAACCTCTTACAGAGGAGCATAAAGGGTCAGCGTTAGTTTCTTTTAACTGCGACCACCATCTATCTTTAACATAACCAGACCTTTAACTACGGCGGTGACATATCAGAGACGGTCGTACGAATCAGTTTGAAAGCACTTATCACTAATTTCAGATGGGTCATTTTTAAAGCCAAACAACCTGTTTCAACCAGTTCACAAGTGCTCATTTAAATGAGAAACAAGTGTCTAAACAAGCAAACTTCAGCTGAAGTTCTTATTTCAAGGTCACAAACTTTAACAGTGATGTGGTAACTGAAAAATTTCTGACAAACATACGACTGTCGCTGCGTATGAAACTGCCAGAATTCAACTACAGAGAAGTCGCCATATACAGTTCATGTCCTGGATCAGCGGTTTCTATCTGCAGCTTCTGTTTTTTGGTCTTTTTGCAGGAGTGGAGACAGTAGGCGATTTGTTCATTTTTAACAGGGGGGAGGCGTGGAGGGCTTCCTTGGGCCTTTTTTTTTTTTTTCAGAAGGTAGCCTATTTTTTGCGGCATTTACTAAACTGACATAATATAACTTAAGTTATATTATCAAATAAACACAATTTGCGGCACAAAGTTTTGTTTTGATTGGGGGGGAAAAACGTGAACAGCAACAAAAAAAGAGAACTTTATGACTATTCAAGGGCACTTTTGGTCCAAACTGTTAATTTCTGCCCGGCCTCTGTCATGCTGCTGCCGCACTCTCTCTTTCCAGAGAATATCGATAAATTGTTGAGAAATAGTCAATATGTTGACGGAGCGTTTCTATTTTAACCGGCGCAGCTTTTCCAGCCTTTACGGCGCCGGCTTAGCGGCCCGCGAGTCGAGTCAGTGAGTGAGGCACGCACACACAGGGAGAGCAGAGACCAGTCGGACAAATCATTTCACATGGCGGGCTCTAAAAGCGGAAACAGAGCTTTTAATCCAGAACGGACTCTGACATGTTCAGTCTTCCACAGGCAGCTCAAAACCAGTACGTCTCATATGTTCAGAGATCGTGGCGATTTTTAAAAGCGGCAATGTGAAGCGCCGCTACGAGACAAAGCACAGAGCAGCTTTTGAGCAGGTTAACAAGGGAGACGGCGTCCCCCCTCGTCCCCCCTCAAATCGCGTACTGAGTGAAGAACATATCAGTGCTACTACTGCAAATAACACAAGAAGAAGCAAGTCCAGCTGTTTCTATCACAATGAGTCACGTCTTTTTTTTCATCACCTAATATTTAGTTGTTTTTCTTATGTTTCTTTCCAATTCTGTTCAGGTTTTTATTGACGTACAAATTTAAAAGCAGTTGGATGAAAATGTGCTGAGTGTCTCCTGCAGCTTCACTCAGCAGAGAGTTTGAGTTTCAGAAACCAGACAGGAGCTATAAATGTCAGGAGGCGGGTCTTGTTGGAGGACAGATGATGCTGACGGACAGCAGCAGCTGGAGGTCAGCCGCATGTTCGAGTCATCAGAGGAAGAAGAAGAAAAGTCAAAAACTCTGCAGCAGAAAACCCCCCAAAAAACAATATTTTTATTAAAGTATGAATAAATTTCATAACATGATCAGAAAAGATTAGACAACCTGAAAAAACAAGAAAAAAGATGAGAAAAGAATAGAAAAAGTAAAAGGTGAGAAAAGAAGAATCGAAATCAAAAATAAAACGAGAAGTAAAAAAGAACAAGAAGAAATTCTTCAGTTTTATTTGTTTTACTCTTTTGAAAACTCTTTATCTATGATGCTGTTTAGTCTTTAAGTTGCTTTTCCTTCATATAAAAGTTCAAACAGCTGATTTCTGGTCTGCATGAACTTCACAGATTAAAACTTATAGACAATCAATTACTAGTAATTGATTATGGTATTAATGTGACCTTGGTGTGACCGCAGTATAAACGTGGACTCGGCTCTTCCTGTGACCTCCCAGCCTTCTGGATTTAGTCTCAGATCAGGAGCCACGTTTAGCCTCAGCTGGCCTGTTTTTATCAGCACGTTCCTGCTCGCAGCGGTTCAGACTACTTTTAAAGTACTTTTATAATGCGGCTTGATATTGTGTTACTACAGATATATTATACAGACATATAGATATACTATATGTTTTCTGACGTGCAGAAACTGCAGCACCAAAGTATTTTACAGGAAGCATTTTTCTGTTCACCCTGATCTTTTCTTGATTTTCACACATTCATGTTGTATTTGTGATTTTATGTATAATTATTATTCATTAAATATTAATTAAAAGTGGTTTACTTTTCAACAACTCCTTAATAACCAAACTGTAATCAAGATTATGTCTAATGTTCATATTATGTTTGTTAATGAAAATAAGCAGCTTAATTGATTTTCTCAGTGTTTGTTCAAGTTTATTGTTTAAATCTTCTAATTTATTATTGCGGTTGATTTTGTCTTATCACAAATACGTGATGTTTCTTCGTTTTAAACATTTTTGTTGTATTTGTCCATTTATAGTATTCATTTATAGTTATTATTTGTAAATATATCAGTGAACTTTAGTGTTTAGTGCGTTTGTCTTTTCTGTGAATTTTTCACCTTTTGTGAGGCACATTATTTTGCATCTGAAATGAGTTATATGAATAAAGTGTGATTATTAATATTATTGTTATTTTCCTTTTATACATATTTGGCAATAAAGTTTATAATTCAGGCAGGAGTTAAATGTCACAACTCTTAACCAAATTTAAAGAATCTTTGCCATAAAATGTTTAATGTTGATTGTTTATGTTCTGTTTGTTAGTGGAAACTGAATATTGGTCGACATGTTAGTGCCAACAGTTTACACTGAAGTCAGGCTGTAATTCAATATCAGTTCAGTTTTATTTATACAGCGCCAGTTCATAACAGAAGTTATCTCATTGCACTTTTCCTATAGAGCAGGTCTAGACCGAACTCTTTATAATATTATAAAAGATAGTGATGTTTAAAAGCAAACATGTGTGGGGGGTGAAATCTCTTCCCCCGGCCCCGTTCACACATGAGGAAACCTTACGAAAGCTTTTACGACTTTGTTACAGCTGCTACAGGAAGTTACTGAAGATCCAAACAGGAAGTTCTCCGATAAATCAGGTGAAAAAAATAAACTATGATTCACTTGTTTCTAAAACTCTTAATAATCGATTCTTTACTGTTATACTTTAATATATAAGATTGAACACGGTCATAAAACTGATTCATAAAAGCTTCATAAAGTTTCTTCACATGTGAACAGAGAAGAGGTTTAGGGGCCTAAACAAAATGTATGGCCCCCCAGCCCCCCTTTCTTCAACATCACTATAACTGATAAAAGTTAGAGACTTGACACTAGCATGTCGACCAATATTCATTTTTTGCTAAAAAACAACATTAAACACAGAATGTCACTTTACTTTGTGTTTATTTTACTTTCCACTGTTACTTAAATTTAACATGTGCAACCAAATCCCATGTGATTTTCATGAGATTGTAACTAATACATTTTCTATTGTTTTTCTACATGTTCTTTAATATTTCTGTAATCGACACAGAATTAGATTTTGATTAAAACTGGATTTTTGAGGTTAATATCAATTTTTGAAAAATTATGAAAATTTGGTATTTTTGAAAATAATGATATTTTGATCATCTTCATAACACAGAAGCTATTCAAAGTGCTTCACATAAGGCGAAGAAATGCCTTTAAAATTAATCAGTTTTTAAAAATAAAATACAAATAGACAAAAACCAATAATAACGGATCAGAAGTACAGTTACAGTGCAGTAACAAGGAAATAATAGAACAGTACAGAAGTGTAAGTGTCTTAAGTCATCTGTGTCTCATTTATAACATTTCAAAAAAAGGAAAAAACATACATAAAAATCATACAAACATAAACATAAAAAATGACAAATTCACAGTTAAAAATGCACCTTTAAGCCCCAAATATTGTTGTTGTATTAGAAAATGTTTTTGAGTGATTCATGTTTCACGTTAAGATCAACATCTACCGTTATTAACTTATTTTATTGTTTACTTTTACTTTATTTGAATGTAACATGTGCAACATGACATTTCACATGTGAGTTTTTCAGATTGTTGAGCTTTTTTTGTTAATTTAATTTTTTCAAAGAGTATAAATATAATATATAATATCATATAAATTCAGAAGCTGAAGAGTTCTGTTTGCTGGTTTTATTTGTCCTATAAAAGTAAACTGAATATTTTTGCTTTTGACTGTCGGTCAAAAAACAAGACCACTTTGACTCTAAAGAACTGAGACGCATATTTTATTATTTTCTGACATTTTATAGACCAAATGATTAATCAATAAATGCAGAAAACAATCTGCAGATTAATGCCTAATGAATTTAATTGTTGTTTCATTGTTAATTTTCTTCATGGATGCAGGGTCGTGAGTGAAGCTGCAGTTCAGTCTGACAGCTGATCTGACAGCAGCAGCAGGTGCTTCAGTCGCTGCAGATTCATATTTTACATTCAACATGAAGTGAAATATGGCTGTTGTCAGGTAAAAAGCTCATATCTCCAAAATGTCTGAAAAACCGCCTTCACCTCCACGATGCAACAACTTTATCTAAAGAGTTTTATATCGCTGAATAATAAGATAATGATGTTTGTACGTTTATATGATCAGCTTAAGTCTTAAAAAGAGTGATAGTGAAATGATCTGAGAGCAGGGAAACACATGAGACTGGAGATACAAGGTTTCACTCTGGCAGTAACAACAGTATAATGTAGTAGATATGAGGCTTTCCTCTAAAAGTCACTTACATATCAACAGTATCAGGACTCTTTCCATTATGTTGTTACTACTTTTACGTTAGCACTTCATTATTAATGTAACTCTGATTTTTATCTGTTAGGATTATTACAGTTATTCACCGATTTATTTTCATTTGAAATCAAACCATAAAGCACGCTGGTCAACATTTGCTGTTTTTTAAAATTGTGCTCTATAAATAAAGTGACTTAACTAGTGATGTCATCAGTGTGACTGACCTGTGATTGGATGGACAGCCTGATATGAACCTGCGATAACCTTTTTTTTTATAACATGAAACAAACGTACGATGCTGCACAAGTCAAGAAACAACACATACAATTCAAATAATAGGAGAAATAAATTGATCTAATCATCAGGTCATGGAAAATCGAGCAGCATATTTTGCAAAGTCAGCTTTAGGTTTTCTTTGTATTTCACAACAATGCTGTTGTGATGCAAGAAATCATGACTTTTTATCCTTAATAACTAACACATGCTTTAAAGTTTGGTCCAAACATACCATACTTCAAAAAGTAAATGACAAAATGAATGAAGGAATTGAACACATTAAACGCAGTGACGAGTTTCTGTAACAGCAGAAAAAGTGAATGTTTACAGGCCAAAATCCTAAATGATTTACTATATTTACTGTTTACTGTCACATATGACTCGGAACACAAACGCCAGAAAAAACTTTTCTTTCATAAAAGTAAGTTTAAGATGGATATTTGAAAGAAGTTTTAGAACAGCAACATGTGAAAGTTCGTCTCAAAGATCGAGTCCTGAAAATAACTTTACATTAAAAAAGTCTACCAGAGATTACTTCTTCAGTTTGTAAGAAAAATGAATTTGGAGTCACGTGTTGTTTCAAGAAGCTGATAATAAAAACAAGTGGCGTTATTGGTGATTTATTTTATTGGTTGTGGTTTGAACGCCTTGTTAGGACAGCTGTTTTTCCCCAGTGCTCTCAGCTGATTTGAGGTGAAGAGTTTCTCAGATTCACTCTGCAGTCGACAACCATCAACACCGAGCCGATCACACTGATTAATCAATCAACAATCAATACACACAACTTTACCCCCAAAAAGCACACACCCTCTCGGAACAAACTGGATAAACTCAGCTGATATTTACAGATCAGAATCTGAGCGACAGATATGGCAGTGGCCAAAAATACCCACCCTGACCCCATGCAGTTTGATTGACAGCCACCATGTGGCACATAGCTGGAGGTGCAACTGATAGCCCTGCTGCTGATTCCCTTAAAAAGCCATCAGCCGCCCAGCTGACAGTCCACTCTCATGCTATCAGCGGCTATTCTTGGCTTTCCTAAGATCACTGCACAGTTTGCTGCATGCGGCCACTTCCAGCTCAACCCCAAAAAATGTAAAACAAACACAAAAACACCGAAAGGCAAAGAGCGTTCACCAAAAGTCCTGTCCTCTGAGTCTGATCGGTCCCCGTAAACCACATGAGTCAGCACAGGCAGGCAGATAACTACAGGACAAGAGTGAAGTTACTCACTTGTTTCCACAAGAGTGCCTCAGACTGACGGGACGAAGCCCAGGTGACTCAACCGAGCAACAGTCTCCTTATCCAAAAAGGTTTTTCCAGAAAATCCAAGATGAGAACGGTCGAGCCTCGAAATAACCCCCCCAAAAAAAACAAAACTACACAGTGAGAGGCCGTGTAGTTCTGCTTTCCCTCCTAGCAATCCCTCCACCCGAGGCGAGGCTGGGAATGCTCCAACTGCTCAGGAGGGCCCAGATGGTGGTTTAGGTCTTTATACCAGGGGGGACAACCTGCATCATCACCCCACTGACACTCCCCATTGGCTGGAGGGACACTCAGGGGGGCATGATGGGACATGGCAGCCATTTATACAACCTCCACCCTGTCAGTCACCCCCGTCACTGTTGATCCAGCTTTGATTTGGATCGATCTGTGATTGTCTGACAGCAGCTCTTTAAAAACTCCCTTCTGAGCGTCTGATTAGTTAAAAGAGTGAAAGAGCAGAAGTTTCTGTGTGTTAAAGGGACAACAGTCACTGAGTCATTAAATAGCTGCTGACCAAAAGGAGGCAGAGGCTGTCCCTGTCAGTCAAACCCCACCCAACCCCAGCAGCCTGCTGTTACAACACAGGAACAAACTCTGTTTACACACTTCTTCTTCTACTGCGTTTATTAAATCCCGCTCAGTGGGATTCATCCAGTCTCACTCTGAGTCTTCAGTCTGTAAAGCTGAGTGAACAGCCTGCAGCCACTTCATGGTTTGGTAACAAGGTTTAGTGACCGACACTCAGCTGTCAATCATCCATCATCCACCCCTGCACCAGTAATCTGCTCTGCAGGAGAAAACTCAGCAAGAACAGGAAGTAACTGATACATCTGCTCTTTTTATAAGCGACAAATAATTTAAATGCAAACAAACTAAAAATAAACAAAAGTTGAGAAAAGTCAAAATTTCAAACCAACAAACTGCAAAAACGTTTCAAGTTAGATAATCAACCATTCGCTAAACACTCAAACAGGTCTGTCCCCCTTTGGATTCTCCACAAGTTGAAGCTGTAGAAATGATAATAATTATTATTATTATAGCTTTATGTATATAGCAAGTAAAAGTACTTCAGTATTATCAGCAAAATGTACTAGTATTACAATAAAAGTACTCAAAAAGCAGGAAAATGACCTCTGTGAGTGTTATACTCATTTATTATTGGATTATTATTACTGAAGTTTAGCTACTTTTAACTATTTTATAAACTGTCATTTTTTAGTGTCACGTTTTAAACGCTCTTCATGTTTGTGTGAATCTTCATCTGTAAAGTAACTGTCAGATAAATGCAGTGCAGTAAAAAGAACAATATACAGCAACGTTTGGAAATATTCAGCTCCAGGAACTCAAAGTCGTACTTAAGTGCACTCCTCACCTGTCTGTCTCTCTCCTCACCTGTCTGTCTCTCTCCTCACCTGTCTGTCTCTCTCCTCACCTGTGTGTCTCACTCCTCATCTTTCTGTCTCACTCCTCACCTGTCTGTCTCACTCCTCACCTGTCTATCTCACTCCTCACCTGTCTGTCTCACTCCTCACCTGTCTATCTCACTCCTCAACTGTCTGTCTCTCTCCTCACCTGTCTGTCTCTCTCCTCACCTGTGTGTCTCACTCCTCATCTTTCTGTCTCACTCCTCACCTGTCTGTCTCACTCCTCACCTGTCTATCTCACTCCTCACCTGTCTGTCTCACTCCTCACCTGTCTATCTCACTCCTCACCTGTCTGTCTCTCTCCTCACCTGTCTGTCTCTCTCCTCACCTTTCTGTCTCTCTCTTCACCTGTCTGTCTCACTCCTCACCTTTCTGTCTCTCTCTTCACCTGTCTGTCTCACTCCTCACCTGTCTGTCTCTCTCCTCACCTGTGTGTCTCACTCCTCACCTGTGTGTCTCACTCCTCATCTTTCTGTCTCACTCCTCACCTGTCTGTCTCACTCCTCACCTGTCTATCTCACTCCTCACCTGTCTGTCTCACTCCTCACCTGTCTATCTCACTCCTCACCTGTCTGTCTCTCTCCTCACCTGTCTGTCTCTCTCCTCACCTTTCTGTCTCTCTCTTCACCTGTCTGTCTCACTCCTCACCTTTCTGTCTCTCTCTTCACCTGTCTGTCTCACTCCTCACCTGTCTGTCTCTCTCCTCACCTGTGTGTCTCACTCCTCACCTGTGTGTCTCACTCCTCATCTTTCTGTCTCTCTCTTCACCTGTCTGTCTCACTCCTCACCTGTCTGTCTCACTCCTCACCTGTCTACCTCACTCCTCACCTGTCTGTCTCACTCCTCACCTGTCTATCTCACTCCTCACCTGTGTGTCTCACTCCTCACCTTTCTGTCTCTCTCTTCACCTGTCTGTCTCACTCCTCACCTGTCTGTCTCACTCTTCACCTGTCTGTCTCACTCCTCACTTTTCTGTCTCACTCCTCATCTTTCTGTCTCTCTCTTCACCTGTCTGTCTCACTCTTCACCTTTCTGTCTCTCTCTTCACCTGTCTGTCTCACTCTTCACCTGTGTGTCTCACTCTTCACCTGTGTGTCTCACTCTTCTCACCTGTCTGTCTCACTCTCACCTGTCTGTCTCACTCCTCCTGTCTGTCTCACTCTCACTCTGTCTGTCTCACTCCTCACCTGTCTTCTGTCTCACTCCTCACCTGTCTGTCTCACTCTCACCTGTCTGTCTCTGTCTCTCACCTGTCTGTCTCTCTCTCTTCACCTGTCTGTCTCACTCTTCACCTGTCTGTCTCACTCTCCTCTTCACCTGTCTGTCTCACTCTTCACCTGTCTGTCTCACTCCTCACCTTTCTGTCACCTGTCTGTCTCACTCCTCACCTGTCTGTCTCTCTCTCCTCACCTGTCTGTCTCTCACTCCTCACCTGTCTGTCTCACTCCTCACCTTTCTGTCTCTCTCTCACCTGTCTGTCTCACTCCTCACCTGTCTGTCTCACTCCTCACCTGTCTGTCTCACTCCTCACCTGTCTGTCTCACTCTCACCTGTCTGTCTGTCTCTCTCTCACCTGTCTGTCTCTCTCTCACCTGTCTGTCTCACTCCTCACCTGTCTGTCTCACTCACCTGTCTGTCTCACTCTTCACCTGTCTGTCTCACTCCTCACCTGTCTGTCTCTCTCTCACCTGTCTGTCTCACTCCTCACCTGTCTGTCTCACTCTCTCACCTGTCTGTCTCACTCCTCACCTGTCTGTCTCACTCCTCACCTGTCTGTCTCTCTCCTCACCTGTCTGTCTCTCACCTGTCTGTCTCTCTCTTCACCTGTCTGTCTCACTCCTCACCTGTCTGTCTCTCACTCCTCCTGTCTGTCTCACTCCTCACCTGTCTGTCTCTCTCACCTGTCTGTCTCTCTCCTCACCTGTGTGTCTCACTCCTCACCTGTCTGTTTCTCGTCACTTGTCTGTCTTTCTGCTCACCTGTCTGTCTCACTCTCACCTGTCTGTCTCTCTGCTCACCTGTGTGTCTCACTCCTCACCTGTCTGTTTCTCGTCACCTGTCTGTCTTTCTGCTCACCTGACTGTCTCTCTCTCACTCTCCTACCTGTCTGTCTATCTCACTCTGTCTCACCTTTCTGTCTCTCTTCTCCTCACCTGTCTATCTATCTCCTCACCTTTCTGTCTCTCTTCTCACCTGTCTGTCTCACTCCTCACCTGTATGTCTCTCTCCTCACCTGTCTGTCTCACTCCTTACCTGTCTATCTCACTCCTCACCTGTCTGTCTCTCTTCTCACCTGTCTATCTCACTCCTCACCTTTCTGTCTCTCTTCTCACCTGTCTGTCTCACTCCTCACCTGTCTGTCTCTCTCCTCACCTGTCTGTCTCTCTCCTCACCTGTCTATCTCACTCCTCACCTTTCTGTCTCTCTTCTCACCTGTCTGTCTCACTCCTTACCTGTCTGTCTCACTCCTCACCTTTCTGTCTCTCTCCTCACCTGTCTGTCTCACTCCTTACCTGTCTATCTCACTCCTCACCTGTCTGTCTCTCTTCTCACCTGTGTGTCTCACTCCTCACCTGTCTTTCTCTCTTCTCACCTGTCTGTCTCACTCCTCACCTTTCTGTCTCTCTCCTCACCTGTGTGTCTCACTCCTCACCTGTCTGTCTCACTCTTCACCTGTCTGTCTCACTCCTCACTTTTCTGTCTCACTCCTCATCTTTCTGTCTCTCTCTTCACCTGTCTGTCTCACTCCTCACCTGTCTGTCTCACTCCTCACTTTTCTGTCTCACTCCTCACCTGTCTGTCTCACTCTTCACCTGTCTGTCTCTCTCCTCACCTGTGTGTCTCACTCCTCACGTCTGTTTCTCGTCACTTGTCTGTCTTTCTGCTCACCTGTCTGTCTCACTCCTCACCTGTCTGTCTCTCTGCTCACCTGTGTGTCTCACTCCTCACCTGTCTGTTTCTCGTCACCTGTCTGTCTTTCTGCTCACCTGACTGTCTCACTCCTTACCTGTCTATCTCACTCCTCACCTTTCTGTCTCTCTTCTCACCTGTCTATCTCACTCCTCACCTTTCTGTCTCTCTTCTCACCTGTCTGTCTCACTCCTCACCTGTATGTCTCTCTCCTCACCTGTCTGTCTCACTCCTTACCTGTCTATCTCACTCCTCACCTGTCTGTCTCTCTTCTCACCTGTCTATCTCACTCCTCACCTTTCTGTCTCTCTTCTCACCTGTCTGTCTCACTCCTCACCTGTCTGTCTCTCTCCTCACCTGTCTGTCTCTCTCCTCACCTGTCTATCTCACTCCTCACCTTTCTGTCTCTCTTCTCACCTGTCTGTCTCACTCCTTACCTGTCTGTCTCACTCCTCACCTTTCTGTCTCTCTCCTCACCTGTCTGTCTCACTCCTTACCTGTCTATCTCACTCCTCACCTGTCTGTCTCTCTTCTCACCTGTGTGTCTCACTCCTCACCTGTCTTTCTCTCTTCTCACCTGTCTGTCTCACTACTCACCTTTCTGTCTCTCTCCTCACCTGTGTGTCTCACTCTCACTCTCTCACCACCTTCTGTCTCTCTCCTCACCTCACCTGTCACCTGTCTGTCTCTCTCTCTCTCTCACCTCACCTGTCTACCTCACTGCTCACCTGTCTGTCTCTCTTCTCACCTGTCTGTCTCTCTTCTCACCTGTCTGTCTCTCTTCTCACCTGTGTGTCTCACTCCTCACCTGTCTGTCTCTCTTCTCACCTGTCTGTCTCTCTTCTCACCTGTCTGTCTCACTCCTTACCTGTCTGTCTCTCTTCTCACCTGTCTGTCTCACTCCTTACCTGTCTGTCTCTCTTCTCACCTGTGTGTCTCACTCCTCACCTGTCTGTCTCTCTTCTCACCTGTCTGTCTCTCTTCTCGCCTGTCTGTCTCTCTTCTCACCTGTCTGTCTCACTCCTTACCTGTCTGTCTCTCTTCTCACCTGTGTGTCTCACTCCTCACCTGTCTGTCTCACTCCTCACCTTTCTGTCTCTCTTCTCACCTGTGTGTCTCACTCCTCACCTGTCTGTCTCACTCCTCACCTGTCTGTCTCTCTTCTCACCTGTCTGTCTCTCTCCTCACCTGTCTGTCTCACTCCTTATCTGTCTGTCACTCTCCTCACCTGTCTCTTTCTCATCACCTGTCTGTCTCACTCTTCACCAGATGTTGGCTGTGATGCAGTTTTGTTGTTTGTTAAAGGGGCAATATGTAAGAATTGAAGCTATGCTCCACCTGTCGAATTCCTACATCAAAGAAATAGGGGGCCGCATATCACATATCAGGTCTAACTAACTGCTGTTAGCTAGTTAGCTCAATTAGCCATGCAGTTACTGGATTTGGGAGCTTTAACAGTAGAGCTTTATAGATGAATAACGATAATAATGAGATTGCTATTTCTTCTTGACTGTAAGGAAGTCCATCTAACCGTGTGATACAGAGAACAATGATGAGTACGATAAAGCATAAAGCACTGCGATACACTGGATTTAACTGCTGTGTGTTGATAGGGCAGTATGACTATACAGAATATCTCCACACTAAAGGACAGACATGAAGGTTGACTGCACAATAGTTTAACGGTTGGAAGAAGACAGACATGCTTTAACTATATACAAGAAACCTAGTTTGATTTTTAAGTTGAGTCAAATGTTGAATATGAATCTTGAATGATAGTCTGCTGTCAAGTCAAACTCCAAAATATTTGTAGGAATCAACAAGCGTAATATGGGTGCCATTTAAAATTGCAATGGCAGGATAGTCATTGTGGAGGTGGAGAATACCATGATCCTTTCTGCATTTAAAACTAGTCTGTGATTAATCAAATACATCAAATACACAAATGTTTAAAATCTCTGTTCTCTGGTCAAAACCTCCAAAATGTCAACTTTTTAAAAGCTTTTGAAAGAGTCAATAATGAGTTACTGTCTGTATGGAAGTCCACTGCTGCCAATATTAAATTTAAGCTGTGAAAAAAAGCCATTTAAATCGAATTTTCATTTTTAATTAGCTAAAATCTGAAAAATAAAATGTTAAAGTCCAGATGCAAGATTTTCAGGTTTCAGCACAATGTGATCTCATGGGATGGCATATAAATAGCATGCCACTTGCGTGTGTCATGTTGACGCATTTTAAGCGTTTCGTGTGTCATTTAACGCCGTTACAGATGCTGCATTTCATGAGTTTTGGATGTACAGGAAAGTACAAAGTCAGGTGATTGATAATCAGGTTCAATTCAATTCAATTCAATTTTATTTATATAGCACCAATTCATAACAGAAGTTATCTCATTGCGCTTTTATTATAGAGTAGGTCTAGACCGTACTCTTTATAATATTGGGTGACAGGTGACCTTCGTTGTCATGGTAACAATAATAAACACGTGGTGGACGTTGTGAAACGGTTGCAGTTTGGTTAGGTTCAAGCAACAAAACTACACGGGTTGGGTTAAAAGAAATATGTGACATAAGTTAATGTGTTACGTAATGTGTAAAGTTAAAACTTTAAATAAGCCAGTCCACCCCAACCACCTCCTGATGCGGACTTGACGATTTATATATTACGTCACCTGACATTGTTTTCTCTACGACATTCACACGTGAAATAATATGGTTTTATAGATCAACTTGTTTATATTGTTTTATATTTGTTTGATTGTATTATTGGTTTAAGTGTGTTTTCTATCCTATTTTCATTGTAACTTTTAATGCTTTTTATCGTTTGTCAGATGTTTAAGGATTACGGGTGCAAAGTAGCTGTTCAGCTACCCCCCCCAACATCTTTTACACTGATGTTGTTAAATGTCAGTGTTGATTAATGGGTACTGTCCCCTATAAATAAACTAATAAAATAAAACAGACATAATAAAGTCATGTATGAAGATGAGTGTCAGCAGAGAGGTGGTGCTGGTGCCTGATTTACTCTGCTGATCCATTTCTGTCTCTGTGTTTCGGGGGTTTTGCAACAGTCTCAGCTGGTCGGCTCAGGTGTCAACAGAGGGAACAGCTGCAGGACACTAAATATTGCTAAGAGTTCACAGATAAACCAGAGACACACTGTCCTTTAAACTGGGGGGAGATCAGACCACCACCACCCTCTGGCACCAATCACAGGTACTGCAACAAAAACTCAAATACTTTACTTCTGAATAGTAACCCCCCCCCCCCATTAGTTAGTCTAGTAATCAAGAGAAACTGGCGTGGAACCAAGATTGGAAGACAAGTAAACAGGAAGTATTGAATGATTACACAGAGGCTTGTACATACATTGGTAGAGCATGCTTGGCTGTTAACTGAGTAGGCTTGACAGATATATACTGGACTCCACTACCACTACCACATGCTATCGTAGAGTTGAAAAGTGAGTCTGTTTTTCTTTAATGCGATTTTGCTTTCATTGTCTTTGATTTCACTGAAAAAGGAATGAAAGACGTTAACAAGTTGATTGGATTTCATTAAAACGTTCATGTTAAACTCTTTAAAACATGAGACATGGTACCGTGGCTTAGTTGGTCAAAGCGCCTGCCTTGTAAACAGGCGATCCTATGTTCAAATCCCAGCAGCTCCTTTAAAATTTAATGGTTCCACGGGAGCCTCAACTTAAACTTAAAACGCTGATATGAAACTCTTTGAAGAAAAGTATGAGAGAGGGTGCCGTGGCTTTGGTGGGTGGTTCAAGCCCACCCAGGGACGATGAGCTGTACTTCCTCTGAAGAACGAGGACCATTTGAACTTATTTGTCCTGCTTGTCAAACAGGACCTTACAGGAGTAGAGCCACTTTGTCTCTAAACCTCACTAGACTACCAAGGCTTACCCCTTATTCCTCTTGTGTCTCCAGAGGACTCAAAGTTGTTGACTTTTCTACTACCACATGCTATCATGCAGAGGGGATGCCGTGGCTTAGTTGGTCAAAGTACCTTTCTAGTAAACAGGAGATCCTGGGTTTGAATCTCAGCGGTACCTACTTAAAATTGTTAATAGCATTACGCATCATCCTGAGGATTAAAAATGAACATAACTTCACCTGCCGTATATGCAGAATCAAGAAAATCTCAACAGAGCAACTGACCCTTTATTCCTCTGACCCTTTATTATGGTGGCGCCAGAGGCCTCAAAGTTCTTGGCTTTTCTACTACCACATGCTATCGTAGAGTTGAAAAGTGAGTCTGTTGTTATTTAATGCGATTTTGCTTTCATTGTCTTTGATTTCACTGAAAAAGGAATGAAAGACGTTAACAAGTTGATTGGAATTCATTTCAACGTTCATGTAAAGGCTTTAGAATCTAAGACATGGTACCATGGCTTAGTTGGTCAAAGTACCTGTCTTGTAAACAGGAGATCCAGGGTTCAAATCCCAGCGGTACCTACTTAGACTTTATAACAGCATTATGCATCTTCCTGAGGATTAAAAATGAGCATAACTTCACCTGCAGTATATGCAGATTCAAGAAAAACTCAACCGATCAACCACCACTTTATTCCTCTGGTGCCTCCAGAGGCCTCAAAGTTGTTGAATTTTCTGCTACCACATGCTATCGTAGAAATGAAAAGTTAGTCTGTTTTTCTTTAATGCGATTTTGATTTCATTGTCTTTGATTTCACTGAAAAAGGAATGGCAGATGTTGACAAGTTCATTGGATTTCATTAAAACGTTCATACAAAACTCTTTAATTTATGTGAAATGGTACAGTGGCTTAGTTGGTCAAAGTGCCTGTCTAGTAAACAGGAGATCCTGGGTTCAAATCCCAGCGGTACCTACTTAGAAATTATAACAGCTTTACACATCTTCTTGAGGATTAAAAATGAGCATAACCTCCCGTGCAGTATATGCAGGTTCAAGAAAAACTCAACCGAGTAAGAATGTGTCGATGGGTTGTTTAGCATTTCTACAGCGCAATGAAAAGAGGTTTGTTTTCCCATGTAGGCTTGACAGATATATACTGGACTCCACTACCACTACCACATGCTATCGTAGAGTTGAAAAGTGAGTCTGTTGTTCTTTAATGCGATTTTGCTTTCATTGTCTTTGATTTCACTGAAAAAGGAATGAAAGACATTAACAAGTTGATTGGATTTCATTTCAACGTTCATGTGAAACTCTTTAAAATACAAGACGTGGTACCGTGGCTTAGTTGGTCAAAGTGCCTGTCTAGTAAACAGGAGATCCTGGGTTCAAATCCCAGCGGTACCTACTTAGAAGTTATAACAGCTTTACACATCTTCTTGAGGATTAAAAATGAGCATAACCTCCTGTGCAGTATATGCAGGTTCAAGAAAAACTCAACCGAGTAAGAATGTGTCTATGGGTTGTTTAGCATTTCTACAGCGCAATGAAAAGAGGTTTGTTTTCCCATGTAGGCTTGACAGATATGTACTGGACTCCACTACCACATGCTATCGTAGAGTTGAAAAGTGAGTCTGTTGTTGTTTAATGCGATTTTGCTTTCATTGCCTTTGATTTCACCGAAAAAGGAATGAAAAACATTAACAAGTTGATTGGATTTCATTTCAACGTTCATGTTAAACTCTTTGAAATATGAGACATGGTACCGTGGCTTAGTTGGTCAAAGTGCCTGTCTTGTAAACAGGAGATCCTGGGTTCAAATCCCAGCGGTACCTACTTAGAAATTATAACACCATTACGCATCTTCCTGAAGATTAAAAATGAGCATAACCTCCCGTGCAGTATATGCAGATTCAAGAAAAACTCAACCGAGTAAGAATGTGTCTATGGTTTGTTTAGCATTTCTACAGCGCAATGAAAAGAGTTTTGTTTTCCCATGTAGGCTTGACAGATATATACTGGTCTCCACTACCACTACAAGATGCTATCGTAGAGTTGAAAAGTGAGTCTGTTTTTCTTTAATGCGATTTTGCTTTCATTGTCTTTGATTTCAATGAAAAAGGAATGAAAGACATTAACAAGTTGTTTGGATTTCATTAAAACGTTCATGTGAAACTCTTTAAAATACAAGACGTGGTACCGTGGCTTAGTTGGTCAAAGTGCCTATCTAGTAAACAGGAGATCCTGGGTTCAAATCCCAGCGGTACCTACTTAGAAATTATAACAGCATTACGCCACTTTCTGAGGATAACTATTAGCATAACCTCCCGTGCAATATATGCAGGTTCAAGAAAAACTCAACCGAGTAAGAATGTGTCGATGGGTTGTTTAGCATTTCTAGAGCGCAATGAAAAGAAGTTTGTTTTCCCATGTAGGCTTGAAAGATATATACTGGACTCCACTACCACATGCTATCGTAGAGTTGAAAAGTGAGTCTGTTTTTCTTTAATGCGATTTTGCTTTCATTGTCTTTGATTTCACTGAAAAAGGAATGAAAGACATTAACAAGTTGATTGGATTTCATTTCAACGTTCATGTTAAACTCTTTAGAATATGAGACATGGTACCGTGGCTTAGTTGGTCAAAGTACCTGTCTTGTAAACAGGAGATCCTGGGTTCAAATCCCAGCGGTACCTACATAGACTTTATAACAGCATTACGCCACTTTCTGAGGATAACTATTAGCATAACCTCCCGTGCAGTATATGCAGATTCAAGAAAAACTCAACCGAGTAAGAATGTGTCGATGGGTTGTTTAGCATTTCTACAGCGCAATGAAATGAGGTTTGTTTTCCCATGTAGGCTTGACAGATATATACTGGACTCCACTACCACTACCACATGCTATCGTAGAGTTGAAAAGTGAGTCTGTTGTTCTTTAATGCGATTTTGCTTTCATTGTCTTTGATTTCACTGAAAAAGGAATGAAAGACATTAACAAGTTGATTGGATTTGATTTCAACATTCATGTGAAACTCTTTAAAATACAAGACGTGGTACCGTGGCTTAGTTGGTCAAAGTGCCTGTCTAGTAAACAGGAGATCCTGGGTTCAAATCCCAGCGGTACCTACTTAGAAGTTATAACAGCTTTACACATCTTCTTGAGGATTAAAAATGAGCATAACCTCCTGTGCAGCATATGCAGGTTCAAGAAAAACTCAACCGAGTAAGAATGTGTCTATGGGTTGTTTAGCATTTCTACAGCGCAATGAAAAGAGGTTTGTTTTCCCATGTAGGCTTGACAGATATATACTGGACTCCACTACCACATGCTATCGTAGAGTTGAAAAGTGAGTCTGTTGTTGTTTAATGCGATTTTGCTTTCATTGCCTTTGATTTCACCGAAAAAGGAATGAAAGACATTAACAAGTTGATTGGATTTCATTTCAACGTTCATGTTAAACTCTTTGAAATATGAGACATGGTACCGTGGCTTAGTTGGTCAAAGTGCCTGTCTTGTAAACAGGAGATCCTGGGTTCAAATCCCAGCGGTACCTACTTAGAAATTATAACACCATTACGCATCTTCCTGAAGATTAAAAATGAGCATAACATCCCGTGCAGTATATGCAGATTCAAGAAAAACTCAACCGAGTAAGAATGTGTCTATGGTTTGTTTAGCATTTCTACAGCGCAATGAAAAGAGTTTTGTTTTCCCATGTAGGCTTGACAGATATATACTGGTCTCCACTACCACTACAAGATGCTATCGTAGAGTTGAAAAGTGAGTCTGTTTTTCTTTAATGCGATTTTGCTTTCATTGTCTTTGATTTCAATGAAAAAGGAATGAAAGACATTAACAAGTTGTTTGGATTTCATTAAAACGTTCATGTGAAACTCTTTAAAATACAAGACGTGGTACCGTGGCTTAGTTGGTCAAAGTGCCTGTCTAGTAAACAGGAGATCCTGGGTTCAAATCCCAGCGGTACCTACTTAGAAATTATAACAGCATTACGCCACTTTCTGAGGATAACTATTAGCATAACCTCCCGTGCAATATATGCAGGTTCAAGAAAAACTCAACCGAGTAAGAATGTGTCGATGGGTTGTTTAGCATTTCTACAGCGCAATGAAAAGAAGTTTGTTTTCCCATGTAGGCTTGAAAGATATATACTGGACTCCACTACCACATGCTATCGTAGAGTTGAAAAGTGAGTCTGTTTTTCTTTAATGCGATTTTGCTTTCATTGTCTTTGATTTCACTGAAAAAGGAATGAAAGACATTAACAAGTTGATTGGATTTCATTTCAACGTTCATGTTAAACTCTTTAGAATATGAGACATGGTACCGTGGCTTAGTTGGTCAAAGTACCTGTCTTGTAAACAGGAGATCCTGGGTTCAAATCCCAGCGGTACCTACATAGACTTTATAACAGCATTACGCCACTTTCTGAGGATAACTATTAGCATAACCTCCCGTGCAGTATATGCAGATTCAAGAAAAACTCAACCGAGTAAGAATGTGTCGATGGGTTGTTTAGCATTTCTACAGCGCAATGAAATGAGGTTTGTTTTCCCATGTAGGCTTGACAGATATATACTGGACTCCACTACCACATGCTATCGTAGAGGTGAAAGGTGAGTCTGTTTTTCTTTAATGCGATTTTGATTTCATTGTCTTTGATTTCACTGAAAAAGGAATGGCAGATCTTGACAAGTTCATTGGATTTCATTAAAACGTTCATACAAAACTCTTTAATTTATGTGAAATGGTACCGTGGCTTAGTTGGTCAAAGTACCTGTCTTGTAAACAGGAGGTCCTGGGTTAAAATCCCAGCGGTACCTACTTAGAAATTATAACAGCTTTACACATCTTCTTGAGGATTAAAAATGAGCATAACCTCCGTTGCAGTATATGCAGGTTCAAGAAAAACTCAACCGAGTAAGAATGTGTCGATGGGTTGTTTAGCATTTCTACAGCGCAATGAAATGAGGTTTGTTTTCCCATGTAGGCTTGACAGATATATACTGGACTCCACTACCACTACCACATGCTATCGTAGAGTTGAAAAGTGAGTCTGTTGTTCTTTAATGCGATTTTGCTTTCATTGTCTTTGATTTCACTGAAAAAGGAATGAAAGACATTAACAAGTTGATTGGATTTCATTTCAACGTTCATGTGAAACTCTTTAAAATACGAGACGTGGTACCGTGGCTTAGTTGGTCAAAGTGCCTGTCTAGTAAACAGGAGATCCTGGGTTCAAATCCCAGCGGTACCTACTTAGAAGTTATAACAGCTTTACACATCTTCTTGAGGATTAAAAATGAGCATAACCTCCTGTGCAGTATATGCAGGTTCAAGAAAAACTCAACCGAGTAAGAATGTGTCGATGGGTTGTTTAGCATTTCTACAGCGCAATGAAATTAGGTTTGTTTTCCCATGTAGGCTTGAAAGATATATACTGGACTCCACTACCACATGCTATCGTAGAGTTGAAAAGTGAGTCTGTTGTTGTTTAATGCGATTTTGCTTTCATTGCCTTTGATTTCACCGAAAAAGGAATGAAAGACATTAACAAGTTGATTGGATTTCATTTCAACGTTCATGTTAAACTCTTTGAAATATGAGACATGGTACCGTGGCTTAGTTGGTCAAAGTGCCTGTCTTGTAAACAGGAGATCCTGGGTTCAAATCCCAGTGGTACCTACATAGACTTTATAACAGCATTACGCCACTTTCTGAGGATAACTATTAGCATAACCTCCCGTACAGTATATGCAGATTCAAGAAAAACTCAACCGAGTAAGAATGTGTCGATGGGTTGTTTAGCATTTCTACAGCGCAATGAAATGAGCTTTGTTTTCCCATGTAGGCTTGACAGATATATACTGGACTCCACTACCACTACCACATGCTATCGTAGAGTTGAAAGGTGAGTCTGTTTATCTTTAATGCGATTTTGATTTCATTGTCTTTGATTTCACTGAAAAAGGAATGGCAGATGTTGACAAGTTCATTGGATTTCATTAAAACGTTCATACAAAACTCTTTAATTTATGTGAAATGGTACAGTGGCTTAGTTGGTCAAAGTACCTGTCTTGTAAACAGGAGATCCTGGGTTAAAATCCCAGCGGTACCTACTTAGAAATTATAACAGCTTTACACATCTTCTTGAGGATTAAAAATGAGCATAACCTCCGTTGCAGTATATGCAGGTTCAAGAAAAACTCAACCGAGTAAGAATGTGTCGATGGGTTGTTTAGCATTTCTACAGCGCAATGAAAAGAGGTTTGTTTTCCCATGTAGGCTTGACAGATATATACTGGACTCCACTACCACATGCTATCGTAGAGTTGAAAAGTGAGTCTGTTTTTCTTTAATGCGATTTTGCTTTCATTGTCTTTGATTTCACTGAAAAAGGAATGAAAGACATTAACAAGTTGATTGGATTTCATTTCAACGTTCATGTTAAACTCTTTAGAATATGAGACATGGTACCGTGGCTTAGTTGGTCAAAGTACCTGTCTTGTAAACAGGAGATCCTGGGTTCAAATCCCAGCGGTACCTACATAGACTTTATAACAGCATTACGCCACTTTCTGAGGATAACTATTAGCATAACCTCCCGTGCAGTATATGCAGGTTCAAGAAAAACTCAACCGAGTAAGAATGTGTCGATGGGTTGTTTAGCATTTCTACAGCGCAATGAAAAGAGGTTTGTTTTCCCATGTAGGCTTGACAGATATATACTGGACTCCACTACCACTACCACATGCTATCGTAGAGTTGAAAAGTGAGTCTGTTGTTCTTTAATGCGATTTTGCTTTCATTGTCTTTGATTTCACTGAAAAAGGAATGAAAGACATTAACAAGTTGATTGGATTTCATTTCAACGTTCATGTGAAACTCTTTAAAATACAAGACGTGGTAGCGTGGCTTAGTTGGTCAAAGTGCCTGTCTAGTAAACAGGAGATCCTGGGTTCAAATCCCAGCGGTACCTACTTAGAAGTTATAACAGCTTTACACATCTTCTTGAGGATTAAAAATGAGCATAACCTCCTGTGCAGTATATGCAGGTTCAAGAAAAACTCAACCGAGTAAGAATGTGTCTATGGCTTGTTTAGCATTTCTACAGCGCAATGAAATGAGGTTTGTTTTCCCATGTAGGCTTGACAGATATATACTGGACTCCACTACCACATGCTATCGTAGAGTTGAAAAGTTAGTCTGTTGTTGTTTAATGCGATTTTGCTTTCATTGCCTTTGATTTCACCGAAAAAGGAATGAAAGACATTAACAAGTTGATTGGATTTCATTTCAACGTTCATGTTAAACTCTTTGAAATATGAGACATGGTACCGTGGCTTAGTTGGTCAAAGTGCCTGTCTTGTAAACAGGAGATCCTGGGTTCAAATCCCAGCGGTACCTACTTAGAAATCATAACACCATTATGCATCTTCCTGAAGATTAAAAATGAGCATAACCTCCCGTGCAGTATATGCAGATTCAAGAAAAACTCAACCGAGTAAGAATGTGTCTATGGTTTGTTTAGCATTTCTACAGCGCAATGAAAAGAGTTTTGTTTTCCCATGTAGGCTTGACAGATATATACTGGTCTCCACTACCACTACAAGATGCTATCGTAGAGTTGAAAAGTGAGTCTGTTTTTCTTTAATGCGATTTTGCTTTCATTGTCTTTGATTTCAATGAAAAGGAATGAAAGACATTAACAAGTTGTTTGGATTTCATTAAAACGTTCATGTGAAACTCTTTAAAATACAAGACGTGGTACCGTGGCTTAGTTGGTCAAAGTGCCTGTCTAGTAAACAGGAGATCCTGGGTTCAAATCCCAGCGGTACCTACTTAGAAATTATAACAGCATTACGCCACTTTCTGAGGATAACTATTAGCATAACCTCCTGTGCAGTATATGCAGGTTCAAGAAAAACTCAACCGAGTAAGAATGTGTCGATGGGTTGTTTAGCATTTCTACAGCGCAATGAAAAGAGGTTTGTTTTCCCATGTAGGCTTGACAGATATATACTGGACTCCACTACCACTACCACATGCTATCGTAGAGTTGAAAGGTGAGTCTGTTTTTCTTTAATGCGATTTTGATTTCATTGTCTTTGATTTCACTGAAAAAGGAATGGCAGATGTTGACAAGTTCATTGGATTTCATTAAAACGTTCATACAAAACTCTTTAATTTATGTGAAATGGTACCGTGGCTTAGTTGGTCAAAGTGCCTGTCTAGTAAACAGGAGATCCTGGGTTCAAATCCCAGCGGTACCTACTTAGAAATTATAACAGCTTTACACATCTTCTTGAGGATTAAAAATGAGCATAACCTCCCGTGCAGTATATGCAGGTTCAAGAAAAACTCAACCGAGTAAGAATGTGTCGATGGGTTGTTTAGCATTTCTAGAGCGCAATGAAAAGAAGTTTGTTTTCCCATGTAGGCTTGAAAGATATATACTGGACTCCACTACCACATGCTATCGTAGAGTTGAAAAGTGAGTCTGTTTTTCTTTAATGCGATTTTGCTTTCATTGTCTTTGATTTCACTGAAAAGGAATGAAAGACATTAACAAGTTGATTGGATTTCATTTCAACGTTCATGTTAAACTCTTTAGAATATGAGACATGGTACCGTGGCTTAGTTGGTCAAAGTACCTGTCTTGTAAACAGGAGATCCTGGGTTCAAATCCCAGCGGTACCTACATAGACTTTATAACAGCATTACGCCACTTTCTGAGGATAACTATTAGCATAACCTCCCGTACAGTATATGCAGGTTCAAGAAAAACTCAACCGAGTAAGAATGTGTCGATGGGTTGTTTAGCATTTCTACAGCGCAATGAAATGAGCTTTGTTTTCCCATGTAGGCTTGACAGATATATACTGGACTCCACTACCACTACCACATGCTATCGTAGAGTTGAAAGGTGAGTCTGTTTTTCTTTAATGCGATTTTGATTTCATTGTCTTTGATTTCACTGAAAAAGGAATGGCAGATGTTGACAAGTTCATTGGATTTCATTAAAACGTTCATACAAAACTCTTTAATTTATGTGAAATGGTACCGTGGCTTAGTTGGTCAAAGTGCCTGTCTAGTAAACAGGAGATCCTGGGTTCAAATCCCAGCGGTACCTACTTAGAAGTTATAACAGCTTTACACATCTTCTTGAGGATTAAAAATGAGCATAACCTCCCGTGCAGTATATGCAGGTTCAAGAAAAACTCAACCGAGTAAGAATGTGTCGATGGGTTGTTTAGCATTTCTACAGCGCAATGAAAAGAGGTTTGTTTTCCCATGTAGGCTTGACAGATATATACTGGACTCCACTACCACTACCACATGCTATCGTAGAGTTGAAAGGTGAGTCTGTTTTTCTTTAATGCGATTTTGATTTCATTGTCTTTGATTTCACTGAAAAAGGAATGGCAGATGTTGACAAGTTCATTGGATTTCATTAAAACGTTCATACAAAACTCTTTAATTTATGTGAAATGGTACCGTGGCTTAGTTGGTCAAAGTGCCTGTCTAGTAAACAGGAGATCCTGGGTTCAAATCCCAGCGGTACCTACTTAGAAGTTATAACAGCTTTACACATCTTCTTGAGGATTAAAAATGAGCATAACCTCCCGTGCAGTATATGCAGGTTCAAGAAAAACTCAACCGAGTAAGAATGTGTCGATGGGTTGTTTAGCATTTCTACAGCGCAATGAAAAGAAGTTTGTTTTCCCATGTAGGCTTGAAAGATATATACTGGACTCCACTACCACATGCTATCGTAGAGGTGAAAGGTGAGTCTGTTTTTCTTTAATGCGATTTTGATTTCATTGTCTTTGATTTCACTGAAAAAGGAATGGCAGATGTTGACAAGTTCATTGGATTTCATTAAAACGTTCATACAAAACTCTTTAATTTATGTGAAATGGTACCGTGGCTTAGTTGGTCAAAGTGCCTGTCTAGTAAACAGGAGATCCTGGGTTCAAATCCCAGCGGTACCTACTTAGAAATTATAACAGCTTTACACATCTTCTTGAGGATTAAAAATGAGCATAACCTCCCGTGCAGTATATGCAGGTTCAAGAAAAACTCAACCGAGTAAGAATGTGTCGATGGGTTGTTTAGCATTTCTACAGCGCAATGAAAAGAAGATTGTTTTCCCATGTAGGCTTGAAAGATATATACTGGACTCCACTACCACATGCTATCGTAGAGTTGAAAAGTGAGTCTGTTTTTCTTTAATGCGATTTTGCTTTCATTGTCTTTGATTTCACTGAAAAAGGAATGAAAGACATTAACAAGTTGATTGGATTTCATTTCAACGTTCATGTTAAACTCTTTAGAATATGAGACATGGTACCGTGGCTTAGTTGGTCAAAGTACCTGTCTTGTAAACAGGAGATCCTGGGTTCTAATCCCAGCGGTACCTACATAGACTTTATAACAGCATTACGCCACTTTCTGAGGATAACTATTAGCATAACCTCCCGTGCAGTATATGCAGATTCAAGAAAAACTCAACCGAGTAAGAATGTGTCGATGGGTTGTTTAGCATTTCTACAGCGCAATGAAATGAGGTTTGTTTTCCCATGTAGGCTTGACAGATATATACTGGACTCCACTACCACATGCTATCGTAGAGTTGAAAAGTTAGTCTGTTGTTGTTTAAACAGGAGATCCTGGGTTCAAATCCCAGCGGTACCTACTTAGAAATCATAACACCATTATGCATCTTCCTGAAGATTAAAAATGAGCATAACCTCCCGTGCAGTATATGCAGATTCAAGAAAAACTCAACCGAGTAAGAATGTGTCTATGGTTTGTTTAGCATTTCTACAGCGCAATGAAAAGAGTTTTGTTTTCCCATGTAGGCTTGACAGATATATACTGGTCTCCACTACCACTACAAGATGCTATCGTAGAGTTGAAAAGTGAGTCTGTTTTTCTTTAATGCGATTTTGCTTTCATTGTCTTTGATTTCAATGAAAAAGGAATGAAAGACATTAACAAGTTGTTTGGATTTCATTAAAACGTTCATGTGAAACTCTTTAAAATACAAGACGTGGTACCGTGGCTTAGTTGGTCAAAGTGCCTGTCTAGTAAACAGGAGATCCTGGGTTCAAATCCCAGCGGTACCTACTTAGAAATTATAACAGCATTACGCCACTTTCTGAGGATAACTATTAGCATAACCTCCTGTGCAGTATATGCAGGTTCAAGAAAAACTCAACCGAGTAAGAATGTGTCGATGGGTTGTTTAGCATTTCTACAGCGCAATGAAAAGAGGTTTGTTTTCCCATGTAGGCTTGACAGATATATACTGGACTCCACTACCACTACCACATGCTATCGTGAGAGTTGAAAGGTGAGTCTGTTTTTCTTTAATGCGATTTTGATTTCATTGTCTTTGATTTCACTGAAAAAGGAATGGCAGATGTTGACAAGTTCATTGGATTTCATTAAAACGTTCATACAAAACTCTTTAATTTATGTGAAATGGTACCGTGGCTTAGTTGGTCAAAGTGCCTGTCTAGTAAACAGGAGATCCTGGGTTCAAATCCCAGCGGTACCTACTTAGAAATTATAACAGCTTTACACATCTTCTTGAGGATTAAAAATGAGCATAACCTCCGTGCAGTATATGCAGGTTCAAGAAAAACTCAACCGAGTAAGAATGTGTCGATGGGTTGTTTAGCATTTCTAGAGCGCAATGAAAAGAAGTTTGTTTTCCCATGTAGGCTTGAAAGATATATACTGGACTCCACTACCACATGCTATCGTAGAGTTGAAAAGTGAGTCTGTTTTTCTTTAATGCGATTTTGCTTTCATTGTCTTTGATTTCACTGAAAAAGGAATGAAAGACATTAACAAGTTGATTGGATTTCATTTCAACGTTCATGTTAAACTCTTTAGAATATGAGACATGGTACCGTGGCTTAGTTGGTCAAAGTACCTGTCTTGTAAACAGGAGATCCTGGGTTCAAATCCCAGCGGTACCTACATAGACTTTATAACAGCATTACGCCACTTTCTGAGGATAACTATTAGCATAACCTCCCGTACAGTATATGCAGGTTCAAGAAAAACTCAACCGAGTAAGAATGTGTCGATGGGTTGTTTAGCATTTCTACAGCGCAATGAAATGAGCTTTGTTTTCCCATGTAGGCTTGACAGATATATACTGGACTCCACTACCACTACCACATGCTATCGTGAGAGTTGAAAGGTGAGTCTGTTTTTCTTTAATGCGATTTTGATTTCATTGTCTTTGATTTCACTGAAAAAGGAATGGCAGATGTTGACAAGTTCATTGGATTTCATTAAAACGTTCATACAAAACTCTTTAATTTATGTGAAATGGTACCGTGGCTTAGTTGGTCAAAGTGCCTGTCTAGTAAACAGGAGATCCTGGGTTCAAATCCCAGCGGTACCTACTTAGAAGTTATAACAGCTTTACACATCTTCTTGAGGATTAAAAATGAGCATAACCTCCCGTGCAGTATATGCAGGTTCAAGAAAAACTCAACCGAGTAAGAATGTGTCGATGGGTTGTTTAGCATTTCTACAGCGCAATGAAAAGAGGTTTGTTTTCCCATGTAGGCTTGACAGATATATACTGGACTCCACTACCACTACCACATGCTATCGTAGAGTTGAAAGGTGAGTCTGTTTTTCTTTAATGCGATTTTGATTTCATTGTCTTTGATTTCACTGAAAAGGAATGGCAGATGTTGACAAGTTCATTGGATTTCATTAAAACGTTCATACAAAACTCTTTAATTTATGTGAAATGGTACCGTGGCTTAGTTGGTCAAAGTGCCTGTCTAGTAAACAGGAGATCCTGGGTTCAAATCCCAGCGGTACCTACTTAGAAGTTATAACAGCTTTACACATCTTCTTGAGGATTAAAAATGAGCATAACCTCCCGTGCAGTATATGCAGGTTCAAGAAAAACTCAACCGAGTAAGAATGTGTCGATGGGTTGTTTAGCATTTCTACAGCGCAATGAAAAGAAGTTTGTTTTCCCATGTAGGCTTGAAAGATATATACTGGACTCCACTACCACATGCTATCGTAGAGGTGAAAGGTGAGTCTGTTTTTCTTTAATGCGATTTTGCTTTCATTGTCTTTGATTTCAATGAAAAAGGAATGGCAGATGTTGACAAGTTCATTGGATTTCATTAAAACGTTCATACAAAACTCTTTAATTTATGTAAAATGGTACCGTGGCTTAGTTGGTCAAAGTACCTGTCTTGTAAACAGGAGATCCTGGGTTCAAATCCCAGCGGTACCTACTTAGAAGTTATAACAGCTTTACACATCTTCTTGAGGATTAAAAATGAGCATAACCTCCCGTGCAGTATATGCAGGTTCAAGAAAAACTCAACCGAGTAAGAATGTGTCGATGGGTTGTTTAGCATTTCTACAGCGCAATGAAAAGAAGATTGTTTTCCCATGTAGGCTTGAAAGATATATACTGGACTCCACTACCACATGCTATCGTAGAGTTGAAAAGTGAGTCTGTTTTTCTTTAATGCGATTTTGCTTTCATTGTCTTTGATTTCACTGAAAAAGGAATGAAAGACATTAACAAGTTGATTGGATTTCATTTCAACGTTCATGTTAAACTCTTTAGAATATGAGACATGGTACCGTGGCTTAGTTGGTCAAAGTACCTGTCTTGTAAACAGGAGATCCTGGGTTCTAATCCCAGCGGTACCTACATAGACTTTATAACAGCATTACGCCACTTTCTGAGGATAACTATTAGCATAACCTCCCGTGCAGTATATGCAGATTCAAGAAAAACTCAACCGAGTAAGAATGTGTCGATGGGTTGTTTAGCATTTCTACAGCGCAATGAAATGAGGTTTGTTTTCCCATGTAGGCTTGACAGATATATACTGGACTCCACTACCACATGCTATCGTAGAGTTGAAAAGTTAGTCTGTTGTTGTTTAATGCGATTTTGCTTTCATTGCCTTTGATTTCACCGAAAAAGGAATGAAAGACATTAACAAGTTGATTGGATTTCATTTCAACGTTCATGTTAAACTCTTTGAAATATGAGACATGGTACCGTGGCTTAGTTGGTCAAAGTGCCTGTCTTGTAAACAGGAGATCCTGGGTTCAAATCCCAGCGGTACCTACTTAGAAATTATAACACCATTACACATCTTCCTGAAGATTTAAAATGAGCATAACCTCCCGTGCAGTATATGCAGATTCAAGAAAAACTCAACCGAGTAAGAATGTGTCTATGGTTTGTTTAGCATTTCTACAGCGCAATGAAAAGAGTTTTGTTTTCCCATGTAGGCTTGACAGATATATACTGGTCTCCACTACCACTACCACATGCTATCGTAGAGTTGAAAAGTGAGTCTGTTTTTCTTTAATGCGATTTTGCTTTCATTGTCTTTGATTTCACTGAAAAAGGAATGGCAGACATTAACAAGTTCATTGGATTTCATTAAAACGTTCATGTGAAACTCTTTAAAATTTAAGAAATGGTACAGTGGCTTAGTTGGTCAAAGTGCCTGTCTAGTAAACAGGAGATCCTGGGTTCAAATCCCAGCGGTACCTACTTAGAAATTATAACAGCTTTACACATCTTTCTGAGGATAAAAATGAGCATAACCTCCTGTGCAGTATATGCAGGTTCAAGAAAAACTCAACCGAGTAAGAATGTGTCGATGGGTTGTTTAGCATTTCTACAGCGCAATGAAAAGAGGTTTGTTTTCCCATGTAGGCTTGAAAGATATATACTGGACTCCACTACCACATGCTATCGTAGAGTTGAAAAGTGAGTCTGTTGTTGTTTAATGCGATTTTGCTTTCATTGCCTTTGATTTCACCGAAAAAGGAATGAAAGACATTAACAAGTTGATTGGATTTCATTTCAACGTTCATGTTAAACTCTTTAGAATATGAGACATGGTACCGTGGCTTAGTTGGTCAAAGTACCTGTCTTGTAAACAGGAGATCCTGGGTTCTAATCCCAGCGGTACCTACATAGACTTTATAACAGCATTACGCCACTTTCTGAGGATAACTATTAGCATAACCTCCCGTGCAGTATATGCAGATTCAAGAAAAACTCAACCGAGTAAGAATGTGTCGATGGGTTGTTTAGCATTTCTACAGCGCAATGAAATGAGGTTTGTTTTCCCATGTAGTGTACTGCATGATGCATGAGTATGTAACTTATAGTGATTATTCTAAGAGTCATAGCAGTTGATCATACAATGCTAATTAAATGGATATGGATTGCATGACTACTGTATATACGTTACCATGTGTACATAGTTGATGAAGCTATGAGTCAGTAATACCTATAGGATCATTCAGTGATCTCAGTTCAATAGTACATTACATACCTACATACAGATTGTAGAGTAGTGATCATGATTATACTAGAATCATACTTCATGATTGCAGTTTAATGGTTAAGATGTCACGTTATCAGAAGAATACATGTCTAATGAACGTGTATCGTATGAATATAGTGCTTTAGTCTAAGTGTTAGATATTACTATATTCATTATGTTACGTAGTAGAATGATTCCAGTCTAAGATTCATTATGTATCAAGTAAGAGTACTCATGATTTGACTATGAACTTCATACTAGTAGTTCATCAGATAAATTAACGAGAAGTATGTATCTTAAGCTTATTTGATACATCTTGTCATGTATCATCTGTACAGAGTGAGTGTTTTGTGATTGCATGTTAGATTACAAGTGTCATTCATCTTACTAATTGTCAAGCTAGTTTAGATAGATGACTTATACTGTCATACTTAGTATGAGCTTTATTAATTAATGATAGTTAATATGAGTACTAAATCATCAGATCTGTAGATTAGTATTGATAATTCTCAATTAGTATTAACTTGCATATAGTCATTAAATGACGTATTATGAGTCTTGTAAGTGTTGCTAAGTGTCTAGTTTTCATGATTAATTTCAGTCATGAACTTAAAGTTGAGTTAGATTGTCATCACTTGAGTTAAGTGTCATTGAATATACATCATGATTAACGATATCGATTAACATCTGTATAGATTAGAATTAGATAATGGTTAGATTCGTATATCTGTTGTATATCTCTTAGAATAGTCTGTTGTTACAGTTCTATTAAGAAATATTAATTGATCTTAATTTCATATCTACTGAAGTGTAACGGATTAACGAGTACGTCATCAGTATAGATTAGACTTAAGATTAATGCATACTGATTAGACTATCGGTATGCAGTTACTTTACAGGAGTCTGTATGATCAGTAGATTACTGATCTAGTATAGTCATTACATGCTGTCAATCGTAATGATGTCTATAGATCATGAATATTCTAAGCATGTACATTGTACATGTTACAGTTAGTTCATCGATTATGTCTAAGATAATAATTATCTAGATTTAGTATATAGATTCATTCAGAGTTAATGTTCTTATTATACTACGTATAAGTTGTTTTAGTTAACTGCTTGTAATCGTTCATAAGATTAGTAATTCATTAGTACTATACGTGACTAGAATGAAACAGTTTTCAAAGTTATTGTTAATATACAGATATATGCAGTCGTTGAGTAGACATATCTCTGAATGTTAAAGGTATCAGTTCATTTACGTAAACTGTAGCTTAATATGAATGTAGTAATGTATGAGTAGCTTAGCATTGTTTAGTGTAAAATCTGGATACTAAGTCTACTTAGTTAGTTGTCATACGTCGAAAGTCAAGTCAGTGCAGAATCTACCATGAATAAGTATGATCGTTAATGTTTATTACAATCTAATGTGTCAATTAGATAAAGTTAATATGAGCTTATTGTAAGTTATGTTAATGCATAGTTAGCTTTAAGTATGATTTATTAGATCAGATACGCTTAGGTAAGATTACTAAATGAAGTCTGTAAATAACATAATTAGATGATCTACGCATGTATTATAGTTAATCGAACTAAATGTAGTATGAGTTCATGTGTTAGATAGTATCAGTCTAAAATGACTATTAGTTTTGTACGATTTATTCATCTGTTGAATTGATAAATGGATCAATCATGATCATACTCATGCTTAAAGTTAAGAACGTAAGTGTATGCTGTCTGTTAACTGATAGTATTAGAAAAATATACATGATTAATTGTACATGGTGATTTAAGATATGCTTATCTCAGTATATTAAGATTACAGAATGTATGAAGCATTAGTAAGCTTGATAGTGTATGAGTCATCGCATATGACTTCAGTAAGATCGACATTTGGATCTTAATCATGCTTCAAGATAGAAGTTATATCGTATCTAGGTTGTTAGGTTTACATGCTTATTTATGAATCTCTAGAATGTCTTCCTAAAAAAACTACGAATGTTGATTAAAATTTTTGTTAAAGTCGTTTATATGTTGATTAAATAAATATAAAGATTTTGATTAATTAGACTAACTAATTAAAAACTCTGATTTAAATATTAAGCTTTCATAAGAAAAACTTATTATTAATATAATATAAAGTAATTTTTTAGTAACATTAAATATTTTTAAGGTAAAATAGATTAAAATTGGTTTAGTAATCATTTCTCAGTTATTAATAAAAAATAAACTTAAGTTCGTTATAAATAGTGAATTAATATGTTTTGATAATTTATGTTTCGAATTATGAAAAATTTATCATTCATTATTAAATTAACATAGCTTGTTTTAAGAAATAACACTTAGAGTAAATTTTTAAGATGACGTGAAAATCGTTCTATTAAATTATACAGTTTAATTTCATCGGATTAAAATAATGACTCATGCAAATTATTAAGTAAATAGAATTCTGGTTTAATAGCATTCATACATAAAATTAAAATTTAACATTAAGATATGATTACTTCCCTATCATGTTAAGGAGTTAAGGAATATCGTGTTAGTGAAAAGTTTTTATATATTTACACGATGAAAAATTTATAGTCCATATCTTACATAAAGATCTCAACATCGAAGTAAAGTGTGATTTGTTAACGATTACTTTAAAGCTTTGATTTCAAGAAGTAATATAAATACTTACCATTACTTAAAAATTAAACTCAAGTATAATGGTTAAATTATAAAATCTTAGTTAAAAGGGTTGCTTTAATGTAATGATAAATTACTTTCATGGCTTAAATAATGACATTTAACTCATGAGTTTGAAGTGGAATCTGTTAAAGAAGATTATTCTGTTTTGTTAATAAAAAAAGAAAAGTTATGGTTCATTAAATTATAACTTAAACTTAGAAAATAAAGTGAGTAAGTGTCAAATCTCTGGTAAAAAGACGGTAAAATTAGTTTCTATAGAATTTAAAGACTTAAATACTGATTTTACAATTATGACTTAAAATCATCGTTAATAAGATGTTTAGATTAAATTATTAATGGTTTACATTCTGTTAATTCAACAGATCATATACATTAAAATGATTAAATAACTCACGTTATGGTTAAAGTCTTTAATTTACATGGAATGATAAACTTATGATAGAATTAAAGTTGTTAAATTCTAAGTTAAAATAACACAGATAATATCATATTGAAAGAATCCGTTAAATCAGGAATCAATGAAAAGATACAAGCTTTTTAATTAAAAAATACCCATACTCTATGAGTTGAGAAAAAACTCCTATAAATGTCAGGTTTAAATCTTAAAAAAAAAGTGTTTTTAATTGGCTGAAAATATTCATAACAAGATTAATTGAAATTGATCTTATTATAAGCGATTAAAGTATCTTGTTTAATGCAGTGTTATAATTCTTAAAGCATAAAGATTATATTAAATCTCATATATTATTCGACTGTAAAACATAAATATCTCGAGTAAAGGTATCGGGTTTAAATCAAAAAAGAGTAAATTATGATTTTGAGGTTATAAGCATTACCTGCTTAAATCATTCCATGAACACTTAAGAATATGTTAAGTAGTAATCTCAGTAGAATAATGTGGTTTTCCTTATTGAAATTTTATTAGATTAAACTAAGAATATGGATTAACATAAAACATTTCATACGTTTTAAAATTATTTAGATTAATCGTTTTGGTCTATAGATTAAAACTAGAAAGAATAGAGGTTAAATCTAGAGTTACATAAACATGAGTTCAAATCTTTCAATAAAGTGACTTCTGGTTAAATCCATTTAACAATGATAAAGATTACGTGGATTTCATTTCAACGTTCATGTTAAACTCTTTAGAATATGAGACATGGTACCGTGGCTTAGTTGGTCAAAGTGCCTGTCTTGTAAACAGGAGATCCTGGGTTCAAATCCCAGCGGTACCTACATAGACTTTATAACAGCATTACGCCACTTTCTGAGGATAACTATTAGCATAACCTCCCGTGCAGTATATGCAGATTCAAGAAAAACTCAACCGAGTAAGAATGTGTCGATGGGTTGTTTAGCATTTCTACAGCGCAATGAAAAGAGGTTTGTTTTCCCATGTAGGCTTGACAGATATATACTGGACTCCACTACCACATGCTATCGTAGAGTTGAAAAGTGAGTCTGTTTTTCTTTAATGCGATTTTGCTTTCATTGTCTTTGATTTCAATGAAAAAGGAATGAAAGACATTAACAAGTTGTTTGGATTTCATTAAAACGTTCATGTGAAACTCTTTAAAATTTAAGTAAAATGGTACCGTGGCTTAGTTGGTCAAAGTGCCTGTCTAGTAAACAGGAGATCCTGGGTTCAAATCCCAGCGGTACCTACTTAGAAATTATAACAGCATTACGCCACTTTCTGAGGATAACTATTAGCATAACCTCCTGTGCAGCATATGCAGGTTCAAGAAAAACTCAACCGAGTAAGAATGTGTCTATGGGTTGTTTAGCATTTCTACAGCGCAATGAAATTAGGTTTGTTTTCCCATGTAGGCTTGAAAGATATATACTGGACTCCACTACCACATGCTATTGTAGAGTTGAAAAGTGAGTCTTTTGTTCTTTAATGCGATTTTGCTTTCATTGTCTTTGATTTCACTGAAAAAGGAATGAAAGACATTAACAAGTTGATTGGATTTCATTTCAACGTTCATGTGAAACTCTTAGTTTTGTCATTTATATATTTGCCTCCTAAGCAGACGGTGGCGGTAGTGCACCTCTATGCTGGTTTGTAAACCGTCAACTAACACTAACGAAGAAGAACCTACCGGAAGTGAGTTAGTTTTCGGCTTGTTTAAGGATACACACGTGTGTGTGTTTTGGGAGTTTCGCTGTGAAGCTAGAGGAAGATAACACTGTAAACACGAATGAAGCATGTACTTGCATGTATCGCACAGTCTACGGTGTGTCCGGATGAACGCGATGAAGCGGGCGTTAGCAGCTTAGCATGAACGCTGGAAACAGTTTGATAGCAGCTGAGCTGAAGAAGACTCCTTGAAGCCGCCGTGTCGGTGTGAAGATGGCCGCGGCCCCGGTGCTGAGGTCGCGGGCTCGGCAGCGACAGGCTGCGGCTGCGGAGGACGTGTGTGGGCTGCTGGAGGGCGCCGTGGCGGAGTCCGACCTCCGGGTCTGTCGGTCCCAGGAGGAGCTCCAGCGACAGCGCAAAGTCCTGGACGCTGTTTTCAACTGCCAGGTTGTTTTACACAGAGGAGGTCGGTACCGTTTATTCTCACACGGGGTCCGGGACCGGGGACCGGGACCTGGGTCCGGGACCGGGTGGGACACACTGTCTATAAGGACTTCTGCTGTTGTTTAATGGGTTGAAGCAAACTTTTAAAGGTTTTTCTCGATTATTTGTAATATTCGAAACAAAACAGCAGTTTTCAGAAAACTACATATAGATACTATACATCTCCTATACACACACACACACACACACACATACACACACGTGTGTGTGTGTGTGTGTGTGTGTGTATATATATATATATAAGCTCCAAAAGGTGTTTTCATTGCCGAAGTCAAAGAAAACAGGCTTCGCTGTTGGTTTAGAATCAGAATCAGGTCTTTTGTTTCTGGCCTTGGGACTTGGTTCGTAATGTGCAGAGATAAAATGGCGTCATGCTCTTGATGGTCTCCAGTCCAGGTGTGAATGGAGGTCGAGATGCTGAACTGAACCAGTCCCTGCTTTCCATAAACCTGCCGTACGTTTGTCTGTATTCTGTTCTCCTCCAGTGATCCAGCAGATGATCGTCGTTGAAGAGGTTCAGCAGGAGGGCAGTCTGAACCAGCAGGACCCAAAGGCCCCCCTGCACATTAAAGAGGAAGAGGAGCAACCCTTGATCAGTTCGGAGGGAGAGCGGTTCCCGTTCCCTCCTGTCTCTGTGAAGAGTGAAGAAGATGAAGAGGAGGCTCAGCCCCCGCAGCTGCAGCAGAGCCAAACTGAGGAGGACTCTGGAAGACCGGAGCCAGCCACGAGTCTGAGAGCGTTAGTGAAGCAGCGACTTGCCGAGGCCGTAGAGGAGATCCTGGAGCTGTTTGAGACAACGTTAGCAGAGTACGAAGACGAGATTCATCACCTGCACTCGCTGCTGGAACACGTGAAGCCCGGCTTCCTGAGCAGCAGAGCAGGTCTGTAGCCAGAGGCGTCGGGAAGATTCAGATTCAGTCTAACCACCACACCTCTAGAGGCCAGCTCACTTACAGCGAGACCACGCTCCTGGTTCTGGACTCACCGCAGGCGGAAGTAGCTTTAGATCCAAGTGTTTTGTAACATCTGGTTTATATTGTGACACACCGACGCCACAGCGGAGCGTCTGCGGTGTGTTTGGCACCAGTTTCAGCTGGTTTCAGCTGGTTTAGCAGGATCTGTCTTTGCTGTGAATATTACTGAGCAGCAGGAAGTGAAGCTCTTTAAAGATGTCGGCAGATAGCTGCGTCTGCGTTGTGTTTGTTCTCAGCGCAAATATTTCCTCGCTCTGCAACTTTCTCAAAGCTGATTTTTAAAAGAAAAATAGTTTTGTTCGAACCGGATACCGGAGCCAAAGATGGCGCAGATTCAGTCCGATGAGAATCGGCTTCATAATAGAAAGAGTCACGAATGAGCTCGTTCGAGGTGTGACCAGTTTTACAGGCGGCCCCTTATCAGTGGAGGCCTGAGGGGGGCGTTTGGCTGCAGGCCTCGCAGTGAGGACATATTAGTTAAGTAGCTGATGAACAGATGCAGAACTGTGACAGGGTCCTGGTCCTGGTCCAGACCCTCCGTCCCCCTTACTGCTCTGCTTAAAGTCCGTTTAAAGCCCCAACATTTCTTCTCTGCGTCGTTTGTGTTTCACTCTGTGACAAGATTTCCTTTGTTTTGCTTTAATGTCCTCAACCTCTCTTCTTCCTGTGTGTGTGTGTGTGTGTGTCTGTGTGTGTGTGTCTGTGTGTGTGTGTGTGTCTGTGTGTGTGTGTGTGTGTGTCTGTGTGTGTGTGTGTGTGTGTGTGTGTGTGTGTGTGTGTGTGTGTGTGTGTGTGTGTGTGTGTGTGTGTGTGTGTGTGTGTGCGTGTGTGTGTGTGTGTGTCTGTGTGTGTGTGTGTGTGTGTGTGTGTGTGTGTGTGTGTGTGTGTGTGTGTGTGTGTGTGTGTGTGTGTGTGTGTGTCTGTGTGTGTGTGTGTGTGTCTGTGTGTGTGTGTGTGTGTGTGTCTGTGTGTGTGTGTGTCTGTGCGTGTGTGTCTGTGCGTGTGTGTGTGCGTGTCTGTGTGTGTGTGTGTGTCTGTGTGTGTGTGTGTCTGTGCGTGTGTGCGCGTGTGTGTGTGCGGTGTGTGTGTGTGTATCTGTGTGTGCGGTGTGTGTGTGTGTGTGTGTGTCGGTGTGTGTGTGTGTGTATCTGTGTGTGTGTGTCAGACGAGAGAAAGAAGGCCGGTGGGCGGGACAGACCTCAGGTGTGTGAGGAGACGGCTACAGATCCCCAACAGGTGAGCTGCTGCTGACACGAGCTGAGCGGCGGTAGGTTTTGCACTTCACGTGCGCGCACGTACGTACACTAACATCAAGGTACGGAGGCCGTCTGTTCTGAGCGGAGCCGGGTAACAGCCGGGGCCCGACCGTCTGTTCGAACTGGGAGGCTGGTGATCAAAGCCATCTCCAATAACACGAGACTCGCCTCCACCGCGTCCGTCCGTTTGCTT
Organism: Siniperca chuatsi; assembly: GCF_020085105.1. Taxonomy (NCBI): domain Eukaryota; kingdom Metazoa; phylum Chordata; class Actinopteri; order Centrarchiformes; family Sinipercidae; genus Siniperca; species Siniperca chuatsi. The sequence goes on from NC_058053.1 coordinate 29,392,432, forward strand.
CTGTGCTGAAGATCCTTCTTCAGTTGCTCGTGTCTGACTGGCTTCTACAGGCGAAGGTAAAGAAGTCCTTCATCTTCCTCACAGAGCCGCTGAAGAACGTCGTCGTAGAAAATGTCTCCAGTCAAACAGTTTGAGAGTTTCTCCGGCACGAAGCCTCATCAGGAAAGAGTTCTGCTGGAGGACCAGGCGGGAAGACCTGCTTCAGAACTGGACGGACGCTGTCCTGGGCTCGGGGCACCACATCACTGCGTCCTTCCTGCTGTAGCTCCCATGTTCAGGGTGCACACACTCATCTACCAGACACATGTAGTTTGTACAGTGTATGTACACACACACGCACGTGTATATGTGTGTATTCAGAGTGTAAATACGTTTAATGGCTGTAGGAGGAAAAATGTCATTGCTGTTATGAAAATATATTCTTAAAGCTGAGTTTCTTCCCAGAAGCTCTGACAAACTAGTAGAAACATTAGGAAGTGGATGCCTGTGAAGGACAGCGTGGTTTCATTTTGAGCTTCTTTCATGCGACCGCATACGAACACAGTTCTACATTAGAAACATTAAAAACTTTTATTATGGAGCCTGGGAACCACAGCAGCTCCCCGCTAACTGAAGACCGTTGTGGACTAAACACTCCGACTGTACGGAAAGATGGACGACATGACCGCTCCCCAAAGTGAAGCCACTCGTCACCAGCACAAGATGGCTGCTCCCGTACCCGGATATTTAGGCTTCATCTCGTCGGCCATCTTTATATCCGGGCTGTGACAGAGCGCAGAGGAAGTGCTCTGAGGAAAGCGGCTGGGACGGGTTTTTTAATTCTTGTGATAATGGAGACGAACTGTTGTCACATCAGAGACGATATTCTGTGGAAATAATTGTGTTCAAACAAAAAGAGACCAAACGTGCCTGGATGAGAAGAAATCTGAGCCGGTGAGAACTGAGAGGCAAAATAAAGAGAGAGATTAGAAAGATGAGGTCGAACGCAGCCGTGGACAGGTAATGCCAGAGCAGCGTGGCGGGTCTGAAAGGGAAGACTTGACACAATGCAGCCGTATTAAATCATCTACATATATTCTGTTCTTCAATATGTTCATGTGCAAATCTGAACGTTAGGAATAAATTGAAATTGCAGTAAAATAGTAGAGCCAGCTGTAGGGAAGCACCAGGTGAAACCAAGTGAAATGAGGAAGAGTAAAGTGATCCTTCCCACCCGCCGCACTTTGAGCTCTCACCCTCAGGGGGGCGCTAGAGACGAGTAAGAGCCTCCAGAAACGTGTTCAGCAAGTCTTTCAGCCAAATGCAGCCGGGATGCAGAGCGCAGTCCTGCTTTAATCCGGCCCTTCTCCTCCTTTACATCCTGTTACTGTCTCTGATTGAAGGGACTAACTGCTAACTAACCTGTGCTGTGCCAGATGTGTTATCTCCGTGCTTGTGATATTGTGGGTTTGATTTCCATCGTGTTCTTATATTTACCAGACTGTGGATGTCCCCGGGATGGACCGAGTGGACCGCCTGGCAGAGTACTTGGTGGGACTGAGGGCTGAAACTGGCCAGACCCTTAGCAGCCAGCAGGCCAGCACCATCATCGCCCTGTGGCAGAACCTCCTGCCCCACGACAAGCAGCAGGTGCGCCCGACAACTGGAGGCTTTGGGTGTCCCCAAAAGAAGCCTGCAGATGTGGAGAACTGTGTCTTAGCATCGACAGGATCCCCCGCCCAGCGGCCAGACTGCTGTCGTCTGGTAGACTCCATCTTCGTCAAACTCTGTAACATTCATAAGAGCCCCCAGAAACAGGGCAGTTACACCCTGACGAGATGGACTCTGATCCTCAGGGACTACAGTAAAATCATGCAGCTGGTCCTGGGTAACGGCTCAGTGATGCAGAGCACCACTCTGCGGCTGTTTCCTGTCAGTCAGACGACGCTTATTCAGTGGCGCTACAGGCGACTGAAGAGGCAGGACTGTAGTACTTTGCTGCGAGGGGGCAACTTACCCGCCTCTATTCCTGTTGCTCCCGTGCAGGTCCGGCCCCCTGCTGCACCCCCGCAGCCTGGCCCCCAGCATCAGTGCCGCTCGCCTCAGAGTACAGCGGGGCAGGCAGCGGTCAAGAGGAAGTCTGCAGCTCCGCCGCCCCCCCATGCGCCGCCGTCTGTCCGCCCGAGGCTGCCAGCTCAGAGGAAGTTGTTCCCTAAGCAGGCGCCTCCACCTGCCTCTGCCCCTGTGCCTGTTCTCCTCAACCCCACCCCTGCCATTGGCCCATTTGTGTTTTTGGCCCCACAAATCCCTGCGGCAAAACCGGCTGCTCCTGCTGGAACCCTCCCCCCCCCTCCAGCCGCCCGGAGGGCGTACAATCGGACAGTAGACAAAAATAAATGCAGTCAGTGCCACGAGCCCCGCAACAAAGAGACGGGCCACAGCCAGTATTACGGCCGCGTGTACTGTCCCCGGACCGCCGGCGAGCCGCTGGAGCGGTGGATGGACGAGATGAGGAGGAAGAGGAGAGAGAACACGCGCCAGGCTTTGAGTAAAAAGTGTTAAAAGAGTCAGTCTTGTTCTAAGAGTTCATTGTTGTGATTATTTCATTGACGTCCCGTATAACAAAATATCAGCAGTAACATTTTCACATGACAGAAGCCAGAGCAGTGTTTCCTCGCTGTATTTATTCTTAATTCAGTTCTTCGCGTGTGTGTTCTGGTTACACGTGTGTGTGAGAGCGTGGATTACTTGCACTGTATATTTTATAATAAAGTTGAACTATATTTCTACAGCAGCACGTTTGACTTCTTTCTACCAAGAACATCAGTAAAAACCGGAGTCAAGCAAACTCAGCAGAGCAGTGTTGCAAACATTTCCCCGTCAGTCAGAGAAGACAGCGTTCGAACCCTGCAGTCGTCTCTGACGTAGTTTAACAAGTTCAGACTAAAACGTCCCACTTTTAAACTCTTCTGTTGGCCTGATATCATCTGAAATATTAACCCTCCTGCTCTCAAGCCACAGTAACCAGGAGTGAATGGTTATAAAATAATAATCCAGAATGGATTATATAAACATGTTGAGTTCAGATTCGCCTACAAAATTAGAAAAATGTTACAAAATGAGTTTCATCAGAAGGTGTCAGATACTTTTACTGACTGAGAATCAGAAGTGTTTCCTGTTTGTTAATGACTTTTGTTTTCAGGGATGTTTGGACCAGAGGCTGCAGGGTGACATCATCCGAAGCTCGGTAACACTGAGGCGCTGTCGGAACGTCGCTGGAACGTCGCTACAGCGACGCTGCAACGCGCTGTTACGTCGCTGCAACATCGTAACGTCGCTGGAACGTCGCTGCAACATCGTAACGTCGCTGGAACGTCGCTGCAACGTCGCTGTAACAACGTAACGTCGCTGTAACAACGTAACGTCGCTGAAACGTCGCTGGAACAACGTAACGTCGCTGTAACAACGTAACGTCGCTGCAACATCGCTGTAACGTCGCTGCAACATCGTAACGTCGCTGGAATGTCACTGCAACGTCGCTGGAATGTCGCTGTAACGTCGCTGCAACATCGTAACGTCGCTGTAACGTCGCTGCAACATCGTAACGTCGCTGGAATGTCACTGCAACATCGTAACGTCGCTGCAACGTCGCTGGAATGTCGCTGTAATGTCACTGCAACATCGTAACGTCGCTGCAACGTCGCTGGAATGTCGCTGTAATGTCACTGCAACATCGTAACGTCGCTGGAATGTCGCTGCAACATCGTAACGTCGCTGGAATGTCACTGTAACGTCGCTGCAACGTCGTAACGTCGCTGCAACGTCGTAACGTCGCTGCAACGTCGCTGCAACATCGTAACGTCGCTGGAATGTCGCTGCAACATCGTAACGTCGCTGGAATGTCGCTGTAACGTTGCTGTAACGTCGTAACGTCACTGCAACATCATAACGTCGCTGGAATGTCGCTGCAACGTCGCTGGAATGTCGCTGCAACATCGTAACGTCGCTGGAATGTCGCTGTAACGTTGCTGTAACGTCGTAACGTCGCTGCAACGTTGCTGTAACGTCGTAACGTCGCTGGAATGTCGCTGCAACGTTGCTGTAACGTCGTAGCGTCGCTGGAACATCGCTGTAACATCGTAATGTCGCTGTAACGTTGCTGCAACATAACGTCGCTGGAATGTCGCTGCAACGTCGTCGGAATGTCGCTGGAACATTGCTGTAACATCGTAATGTCGCTGCAACGTCGCTGGAACGTCGTAACGTAACGTCGCTGGAACGTCGCTGCAACATCGTAACATCGCTGTAATGTTGATGTTACATTGCATCAGAGCTGCAGCTGCTGTTTGGACGCTTTGTTGCATGAAAACAACACGAAACTCGACGGCTTTTATTGTTGCAGAGCTTCATTAGACGACAGGATGATGACATCACAGCTGGAGGTTTGTCAGTCAACTGCTTTTCAAAATAAAATAAGAAAACAGCGTCAACAGTTCAGAGAGGGAGAGGAGCAGGGAGGACAGCACGCATTAACCAACATTTCTGTCAGTGTGTTCAGCTGCAGACGACAACACAGCACGAGCCATGCAGCAACTTAGCAGCACGCTAGCAGCAACTTAGCAGCACGCTAGCAGCACGTTAGCAGCAACTTAGCAGCACATTAGCAGCACGTTAGCAGCACGTTAGCCAGTAATAACAACAAGAACAATAATAAATATAGCTGCAAGCGGAGCATTTGGATGTTTCTTATTTAATTGACAAGAACCAAACTTGATTGTCTTTACAATAATTCCCCGTGGTCATCGCTGTGCGCTGACTTTCAGAAACATGTCGTTTATGCTCTTCACTGAAGTTTTGGGACGTTTGGCTCAGAGCTTCCTGATGAAAATAGGATTTTGAGAAAGAAATTGCAAAATGTGACATTTTTAGAGAAGAACTTTGACTGTAGGCCAAACTGTTTTCGAGATAATTGCGAAAATGTAAACTTGATTGTTACAGCGCCACCTCGAGGTCAATGAGTGTCATTAGAGGGCCTGAGCAGTGGGTGGATTTTGGCGTTTCTAGGTCTAGAATCTAAGAGTGAGAACAAAAACAATAATAATAATGATCATGTCAGGTTTTCTGATGCCAAGGTCCTGACCCTGGACCTGAGTCAGACCGGGTCCACATCAGTGTAATGGGGTTCGTGTAGTGTTCTGCGCTGGTCTCAGGTCTGTGTGTTGGGGTATTACCAGGCGACACTGTAAAGATACACGAAGTCTGAAAAGAAAACGGTCTCATCTGCTGATTATTGATCCATGGATTGATCGTTGTGTCGGTGAGCTGTTTGCTCCGACCAACAGAAGAGGTTCAGTTTACTGACACAGAAACACTGTGTCACACTGAAACGATGAATCGATTATCAAATTTGTTGCAGATTAATTTAATTAATCGATTGTTTCAGTTTTAAATTTACTAATGACTCAAATTCAGTCAGAAACAGAAAATATGATGCTTTAATAAACTTTAGATTCCTTCCGGTGAATGCTGATCGTCCCTTTTTCCATTTATTCATCCATGTATTTTGATCACTACTTTAATCTTATTATCTATATATATATATTTAAAATCGTCTGTCTTGCTCCCACCTGACGTCTGAGTGATTATATATCATTATTTATTCATCGTTCTTTCCATTAACTGTGGCGACTTAAATACGTCTGATCAACAGCAGGTCTCTTGTTTGTTTGTTGATGATAAAATCAATAAAAGAAATATGTAAAATAAATAAACATATCTGACAGTAACAGGGTTCATTTCCATCCTGCAGTGCTGCTGTTTGTCCAGCGGAGGGCAGAGCAGCACTGTGGCTTCTGCAGCCTCTTCCTCTCTGACTCACATTCAGCTCCTTAAAACCAACGTTTGACTCGTTCATTTATTCTGAAGTTGAATTCATTTGTTTAAAATCATTTTCAGGTTCTTTATTTTGCGTCTCTGCGGTCAGCTGTAAAAAACATCTCGTCTTCTCTTTGAAGACGTATTTATTGGAGCGATAATGAAACTCAGCTTCTTGTTCTCAGTAAAAACTGATCTGCAGTCAGTTTATTAGAAATGACAAATACAGTCAGATACATTCACAACAGTAAGAGTGAAAATCAATACATGAAAAATGTAAATAAGTAATTATAGATAAAAATTGAAGGAAATATATGTTTATCTCTAATTATCTATCTCTATCTACTGATCAGTCATTTAATTCTCTGCTTTTCTGTTTAGAAATCGTTAATTTAAATGGGACGTTTTTGAGAGGAAGTATTCGACATCTGAGCAGAAGGTTTTAACTTTGTGTTCACCCTGAACGGTAACACCGACGCTTCCAGTAAAGTCTCTTCTCGTCATGTTTTCCTGTTCTGCTCCTGCAGCTCTGCGGCCGACTGCTTGTTCGGAGAAGCCGGCAGGTGATGTGGAGTCACGTGACTGACGCGTCTATGACAGGTGACGACTCTGTTATCACACTCGCGTTCCATTGGATGTTTGAGGCTCTAAACACATACAGAAACATAAAATGGAGGAGAGAAAACACAGTGAACCATGTTGTAAAGAGGGAGCGACTGTGATGTCAGCGTGATGTCACAGATGCCAGCGTGATGTCAGCGGTTGGACAGACACCATGTTGACTTCAGCTGTCTGTCAGCATTAAGAAACTGTTTTAATTTGATTCATGAAATGAAACATTTTGACTCGTTTTCATTTTCAGATTTCTCAAACTGGCAAATTAACTTTTGGCTTTGATCCCGAGGACTGAAGATCAGCCCCCCCCCCATCAGAGCGAGACGAGGGGGAAACTGTTTGTTATTCAGCAGGCGGAGTGTGTATATGTGAACAAACACAAAGCGTCCTTATTTCCTGATATGAACATGTGACCTGTGATATTTTAATTCTCTTCTTCTAACGTGGTTTTGTTCTTTTGAGGAAGGCTCTTTCCTTTTTAAGAATACCTCAGTGTAAAAGTACAAAAGTATTATTTACCCGTCAGTAACGATTGGATGATTATTACTGAAGCGTAAACATGTAGGTCAAGGTCGAGCTGATTTTAACTTCTTTATTAACCACTGGGCAGCTTAATCTTTAATAATTGATCATATTTTATAAAATGGTTTTCTCTCAATCTGTAAAATCTTATTCTGCAAAGTAACTACAGCTGTCAGATTAAAGAAGTGCAGTAAAAACTACAGTATTTCTCTCTCTGAGATGTAGAGTAGAAGTATAACGTAGCAAAAACGAAAGTAAAAGTACCTCAAAACTGCACCTTTGCACAGTACTTTAAATGTATTTAATTACATCCCACCGCAGGTCCGAGTCCACACATCTGCGACACCAGCGTGTGTGTGTGTGTGTGTGTGTGTGTGTGCGCAGGGAAACTGACATTTCCTTAATCTGTATTTTAGAATTTAGTTAAAAATGCTATGAGCTCTGGTTGTGTGATCCGAGTGTGTGATTGTTTCTGATCAGTTTGAATCCTTCAGATCTTCACCTGGTCGTTTACAGGTGGTTTGAAGCGATCGGGAAATCAATCTGAACATTTCTTTCTCAGAAAACCTGATTTCTGTGTAAAAATGTCCGTCGGCTGGTTTGCGTTTCTTGACTTTAAAGCTGCCCTGATGTGTTCGCACAGAGACACAAACAGAGAAAAGAGAGAAAGTGATGAGTGGTTTGGTGGGGGAGAGAGGGGAGGAAGGGGAGGAGAGGGGAGTCTGTCTCTAAAATGAGCTTTCATGGTTTTTAATGAAGCTCGGAGGACTTAATCAAAGCCCTCTCTGAGCCCCCTGAGTGTCAGACTCTCTGTCCAACACTTCATTATTGCAGAGCGACAGTTTGAGGCTGGGTCACACATCCCGTCTTTTTTTCTCTTTTTGATGGAAATCATCGACTTGTTCTGGTTCATTTTGGGGGAAAAGAGGAGCCGCATGTGGCCGAGAGCTGCTGCTGCTTTCACTTCTTAACACACAACGTTTGATGATAGTGAGCTGAAGATTTTAGGAAACTGAGCTTCCCGTTTGGTCTGTTCACACCTGTTGTTCAGTTCCTCAACACCAAACTTCAGCCAAAATACCAACAATTCTGTTTGTGTTGCTTCATTTAAGTGAAAGTCCCACCCGAACACGGCTTTAACGTCCTGTTCACATGTATAAAATTGCAGTGTGAGCTCTGAAAGTAGTTAAACTGTCAGCTGAAGAGTATGAAATGAAGTGATGAAAGCAGTTAAATCGTCAGTAAAAGTATGATGTAAGCAGTTGAGCTGTCATTTAAAGAGTATGAAATTAAAGTAGTTGAAGGTTAAGAGATGAACAGTTGAAATGATAGTTGTGTAACCGCTGAAAGCAGTTAAAATATAAGTTGAAGAGCAATTGAAATGTCAGTTGACATGAAACAGGTGAAAGCACATGAAGTGTTGGTTGAAGTGTTCATGGTTAAAGCACTTGAAATTTAAGCTGAAGAGTACGCTCTGATTCGATGAACACTATTGAAATGACAGTTGATGGATGTGCCATCCCTAACCCTAACCCTTTTGTGCTAAAAGCAGTTGAAATGTCAACTGGAATTTAAGCTCTGAGAGTAGTTGACCTATAAGTTGACATGTGACCACTGAAAGCCTGAGTTGAAATGTCGGTTGAAGAGTGAGAGACGAAAGCAGTTGAAATAGCAGTTGACATGCAAGAGATGAAGACTGAGGCTACAGCTAACAGGTCCCAGGTCATGATACCATGCTAACAGACTGAGGCTAAAGCTAACAGGTCCCAGGTCATGATACCATGCTAACAGACTGAGGCTAAAGCTAACAGGTCCCAGGTCATGATATCATGCTAACAGACTGAGGCTAAAGCTAACAGGTCCCAGGTCATGATATCATGCTAACAGACTGAGGCTACAGCTAACAGGTCCCAGGTCATGATATCATGCTAACAGACTGAGGCTAAAGCTAACAGGTCCCAGGTCATGATATCATGCTAACAGACTGAGGCTAAAGCTAACAGGTCCCAGGTCATGATATCCTGCTAACAGACTGAGGCTAAAGCTAACAGGTCCCAGGTCATGATATCCTGCTAACAGACTGAGGCTAAAGCTAACAGGTCCCAGGTCATGATATCCTGCTAACAGACTGAGGCTAAAGCTAACAGGTCCCAGGTCATGATATCATGGTAACAGACTGAGGCTAAAGCTAACAGGTCCCAGGTCATGGTATCATGCTAACAGACTGAGGCTAAAGCTAACAGGTCCCAGGTCATGATACCATGCTAACAGACTGAGGCTAAAGCTAACAGGTCCCAGGTCATGATACCATGCTAACAGACTGAGGCTAAAGCTAACAGGTCCCAGGTCATGATATCCTGCTAACAGACTGAGGCTAAAGCTAACAGGTCCCAGGTCATGATATCATGCTAACAGACTGAGGCTAAAGCTAACAGGTCCCAGGTCATGATATCATGCTAACAGACTGAGGCTAAAGCTAACAGGTCCCAGGTCATGATATCATGCTAACAGACTGAGGCTAAAGCTAACAGGTCCCAGGTCATGATATCCTGCTAACAGACTGAGGCTAAAGCTAACAGGTCCCAGGTCATGATATCCTGCTAACAGACTGAGGCTAAAGCTAACAGGTCCCAGGTCATGATATCCTGCTAACAGACTGAGGCTAAAGCTAACAGGTCCCAGGTCATGATATCATGGTAACAGACTGAGGCTAAAGCTAACAGGTCCCAGGTCATGGTATCATGCTAACAGACTGAGGCTAAAGCTAACAGGTCCCAGGTCATGGTATCATGCTAACAGACTCAGACTAAAGCTAACAGGTCCCAGGTCATGATATCATGCTAACAGACTGAGGCTAAAGCTAACAGGTCCCAGGTCATGATATCATGCTAACAGACTGAGGCTAAAGCTAACAGGTCCCAGGTCATGATATCATGCTAACAGACTGAGGCTAAAGCTAACAGGTCCCAGGTCATGGTATCATGCTAACAGACTCAGACTAAAGCTAACAGGTCCCAGGTCATGATATCATGCTAACAGACTGAGGCTAAAGCTAAAGCTAATCAGGTCCCAGGTCATGATATCATGCTAACAGACTGAGGCTAAAGCTAACAGGTCCCAGGTCATGATATCATGCTAACAACTGAGAGCTGTCCCAGGTCTGAAATGCTAACAGACTGAGGCTAAAGCTAACAGGTCCCAGGTCATGATATCATGCTAACAGACTGAGGCTAAAGCTAACAGGTCCCAGGTCATGATATCCTGCTAACAGACTGAGGCTAAAGCTAACAGGTCCCAGGTAAAAAGTCATCAGGTGTTGAACAGTCCATCAGAGGAAGTGACTTTTTGCTGCAGATGGAAACCTGTTGAATTTTCACATTTGATGCCTCAATATATCCCGGATTGAATAAAGAAATAAATTATAAACTATAAACCTTCCTAACAGTAATCATCGTCATATAATACTGCATGACATGATTTTTTATGTACAATCATTCATTATACTTTTAATTTTTATTCTGAAGTGCCTGAAAACCTCTTTTTATTTTGGGTGAATTTCAAACTAAATATGCAGACGCACACACAGAGTGTAATCCCTGAGTCAGGTCTGCTGTCAGCTGTCCGGCAGATTGACAGAGGGTCAGACTCGTGTTTTTGGGGATGAAGAGGTCAAACTCTGCTGTCCTGAGATCAGCAGTCTGCAGGTCCCACATGAGGCCGCAGGAAGTGACCTCAGCGACTGGCCCCTGTCCACTCTGCTGTCCAGACCGGGTTAAAGGGCCATATGGCTAAACCTCCGTCCCCTGAGTCCTGTTCCATTATCCATCCATCCATCCATCAGCTCTCCTCCATATTCACCAGCCTGCACAGGAGGCCAACAGACTCATCTCAGATTTATGAGCCCCCCCCCCGAACTGGAACATCCCCCCCGGCTGCGACACGAACGCCGTGTTTGTCTGTTTGGTTTATCGTGCCAGGTTCCTCAATTAGTCCAAAGATCCCTGATGGTATTGTGGCCTCGGAGGGTGGCTGCCGGGAGAATCTGTCCTGCTGCTTCACTTCTCACTCTGCCGCCTCATTATCACCTCACTGTGACTCCGTCCTCTTTATCATCGCCTCACTCTCAATCAATCAATCAAACTTTATTTGTATAGCACCTTTCATACAGGTTAGTGCAGATCAAAGTGCTTCATATATGACAACATGACAATAAGACAGAAGTGAAGAGCGTAAATCGTGAGATAAAATGGATTAAAAGACAGAACAAAGATAAAAATGATGACAATGAGAAAAGGATTAAAAGCTATAATAATAATAAAGTTAGATAAAAGCTAGACTAAAAATTGGATAAAATATTTAAAAAGACAGCAAAATACAATAAAATAATATAATAATAAAATAATCAAAAAATAACAATTATAATAAAATAATAAATAATGTCTACAAACCAGTCTTACTGAAAAGCCTCTTCAGCAGAGGTAGGTTATAATTCAATACAATTTTATTAATATAGCGCCAATTCATAACAGTTATCTCATTGCACTTTTCTTATAGAGCAGGTCTAGGCCGAACTCTTTATAAGTTTTTGTTTAAACAACACTTCCGGCTGCTCTCAGATCCTCCAGCAGGCGGTTCCAGCGGCTCGGGGCATAAAAGCTAAAAGCTGCCTCACCAAGAGTTTAAGTTCTGCACTTGGGAACAACTAACAGACTGGTGCCAGAGGACCTGAGGGGCCGTACCGGTTCGTCTGCTGAAAGCATGTGAGACAGGTATGCTGGTGCCAGACTGAAGTGCTTCAAAAACAAGTAAAACTATTTTAAAATGGTCTTGGTCCGCACTCGGCCGCAGAGTTCTGAATCAGCTGTAGCTGAAGTGTTTTCGGGTAGACAGGACAGCAGAGCATTACAGTAGTCCAGCCTGCTTGATATAAAAGCTGCATTAGTTTCTGTTTCACTCAGAGAGAGAAATAGTCGCACTTTCGTGATATTTTTAAGGTGATAAAAGGCCGATTTGGTGACAAACCCACGTGAGCTTTAAAGTTTAGGTTGGCGTCAAAGACCACACAAGATGTTTCGCTTGTTGGCTTAAATTCCAATGGATTTAATTTTGCGATCAGTTTCTCTCTCTGAGCTTTCAGACCTACGACTAAAGCTTCAGTTTTGTCCTCTATATATCTAATATCTAAAATACATTTAAAAAGGGAATCGACTGGTCCCAGTTCATCAGGAGACACGGCGACATAGAAAACGAAGTGGCCCTAAAATCGATCCTTGGGGAACCCCACAGGTTTTTTGTAGGTTTTGGAGACGTTATTATCAATAGCAACAAAAAACTCTCAGCCAGGCAGATAAGAAGAAAACTAGTTAAAACAGCTCCAGACAGTCCAATGGGATTCCTCAGTCTATTTAAAAGAATTTAAAAAGCAGCACTCAGATCAAGGAGCACGACAACACTGAAGGTTTTTTGGCATCCAGGTGCATCCAGATGTCACTGACTACCTTGACTGAGGCTGCCTCAGTGCTATGATTAGCTCGACAACCAGACTGAAATATTTCCAACTTATTGTTTGAATTAATAAAATTGTTTAACTGAATATAAGTTTTTCTAAAATGGAAGATTGGAGATTGGTCTGTAATTGCTGGGAACATTTTCACAAGTGCAGTCTTGAATGCCGTGGGGAATACGCCTCGTTGCGTCGAGTGATTAAAAACTGTAAGAACCTCCTGAGACACTGAATTATAAACATTTTTTAAAAAGGAGGTTGGGATTGGGTCAAGCGTGCATGTGGGAGACTTCAGTCCACTTCCCTGAGCATTTCCATGTCAACCAGGCGGTGGGCGGTGTTTCTTCAGCTCTTATGGTATTTTGGAGTTGAGATATACTAGACCTGATGTTGGCTGTCTTCCCTTTGAAGTGGTCTGCAAATTCATCACATTTAGAAGCCGTAAGATGGTTGCTATGGTCTGTGACTGGGTTTATGAGGTGGTCTATGGTGTTAAAAAGCACTCTGGGGTTGCTTATATTAGAGTTTATTAGGTTAGAAAAATATAAAATTGACCAGCAGTCTGAATTGCTTTATCATAAATTTTTAATTTTTCTGATAAAATCTGTTTATGTTTCATCTCCTACAGAGGGGCCTCAACCTACACATCCCACGGCGTTTACCAGAGGCAGACAAAGGCACGTAAGGACATAGTGGTTACTACAATGAATAAATGAGAAACCTAACAATTAATATTATTTTACTTTCACACACGTAACTTCGTTTTCCGCCATCTACCCTCTGCAATCCGACAGTCCCTCTTTAATTTAGTGGTTTGTAGATTCTTCCATGGTATGTTTGAGTGGTGCCGAGGCCAACTTATTGTTCAACGCATTAAGGAGACTCAGGAGGGAGTCAGTTGAGGAGGGAGTAGATGTGATCTGGTTTCTGGTGATATGTGCTACGAAATTTGAGGTAAGACGATCCGTACCTGAGGCTGTGGGCAGAGGGGAGGTGACCACGTCCGTGTTTGTTGTTAACGTCCGAGAACCTGGCGGCTCGGGTGTAGTCCATCTTGTTTTTCTTCTGTGGTATCAGTGTGACAGCAGCTGTTTAGGACAGCCCTGAGTTTGACCTTTGACCCAGGAGGCATCGATGGTAAAGAAGCCGTGTTGATGATGGCAAAGGTGAAGACAAACAGCTGATCGTCTGGTTTTTCCTTGACGGCTTGATAATCAACCTGCAGCTCAGATCAGTCTGTTAATCCCACTGAAGAAAATCTTTAATTCGTCCTCGCAGGCGCCCAAATTTACTAGTAAGTGTTTTTTAATCTGAAATCTGAACAGATGTTGGTCTGCTGCAAATCACTGCTGTTCAGCAGCACTTTGTGGTGACACACAGACGCAGTTAAAGGAGAATAAACTAGTTCACGCAACATGTCGTCCACCGGTGCTGATCCAGCCTTCACTCAATTCATTTCAATTTTGATTCAATTTAATTTGACAATTAATTTCAACCTGTTACCAAACAAAATCTTCTTCTTTAAGTTTTTTGGTTGAAATTAGTGTCTGCATTAGGAAACATCAGGAAAAGAACAAAGCAGGTCGCTGCACTATAATAAAGGAAAGGTCATTTAGCTGAATACCTGAAAGAAGGTGAAAGTAGAAATATTTTTTCTGATCAGACAAAAATGAGGTGATAAGAAGCAAAGTTTTGCAGCAGCTGAATGTTGATGTACCAAGAGTTTTTCTGTTGTTCCATCCATGACTTTTAATTTAACTTTTAGTTTCTTTTTTTTTCTTTAGCAGAAATTGGCTTCCGCATGTTCATGTTTGTCAAACTAAAGCTGTCAAAAATGATGGGAAGCAACATTTCAAAAGGATCTGGGTCAAAAACAACTAACATGGCATTAAAGAGGGAGAGGACTCGGGACTAAATGAGTTATTCAGAAGGGGATTTTGTTGTTTTTTGACTAACTGGATGCTAGAGAGGTGAAGGACTGACTATCAAGAAAAGTGACCCTTGATTCTTTAGAATTAGATGTATATTGGAAACAACACTAAGATTTCTTCACCTGTTTTAGGAAGACAGGATTTTCAGGAATCAATGAGTCGTCCAGATCGACACGTTTTCATTTTTCGTCTGTACTCTCAGAAATAGTGACACATCCTCTGAAATTTGATTTGGATCAGAAACAACACTGGAAGAATTCTTCAGCTGTTTTGTCTTCCCCACCTCTCTAACGAGGGAGTAATGTGGTGTTGGAGAGGTGGATGGAGGACTGCCTGGTGGACTCGTAGCTCCACATTCCTCAGAGCCTCACCTCCAGCAGCAGAAGGTCAGGGCCCGCCGCTCCCTCCCCGAACGTGACGCTCCATCTGTGCCCAACTGCCGGCGTTTGGCACCCGACTCGGGCATCTGCCACCTGCGCCGGCTGCCAGCTCGCCGTACACGCAGACATCTGCTGCGTCCGTGCTGGAGGGGCGCGCTCAGTCAGCGCAACAGCAGACAGACGGCCAAACAATGTCCTGAACGCCTCTCTGACAACCTGCTGCCCTGTTAGACTGCAGGCCGTCAGGGTGGAGACTGCTTCACCTGCGGAGACTCAAACACAAACAGGATTCAACAGATGAACTGAGCTCCACGTTTGGCTCCGGGTGGGTTTTTCTCTTGTAGGTGTTAAAAGCCAAATTTAGCCTAAATGAGTGGAAATAAGACAGTGTGAGCACCGGAGGGAAAACAAAATGCTGTCCTCTCTGGTTTTAATATAAACCTTTGAAATGCTTTCGATCACTGTTATTATTTTGTTCACACTGGGAACCAGTGAAATACTGGGAGGAACAAATGTGTATTTATTTAGGGGGACCTAGAACTAAATTACACGGTAAGCACTGTTTTAATTACCTGGTACATATTAAATAATTACACATTACAGAAGGGACCACTTTATTTTACAGCCCACAAACACCAAACTTACATTATAATAAGGACATTTCCTTCCTTTTTCAGTGCTTTGTTCAGATGTTAGTGGACTCACCAAAACTCACTCCAGTTATACCATAGTTATGTTTAGTAACTACTAACAGTATTCCTTACACTGTATGTTGTTCAGTAAACTTCAGTAAAGTTTGAGTTTGTGTATTTGGCTCCTAAACTGTTCATGATCTGATGATGATCTGCGCCATAAAAGCTCATCTAGCTTCGTCTTTAACATCAGTCAGATTGTGCTTCGGATCCCAAACCTACATTATTGTTTCCCAGTAAATACACAGGGCTCTTTTATAGTTACAGTAGAGGCACATCCTTCCTCCCAGACTGAGCTTTAAAGAAAATAAATAAGAAGAATAATAATAAAAAAAATAGTTTTGCTCCCTAAGTAATCTATAATTAAAACTTTTCACATTGTATTTTCCCAAAGTATTTTTTGTAAATATATCATAATTTTAAAATGATAAAACCACACCTAATTCCACTGCAATATTAACACTGTTACCCTGTTTCCCGCCTTTTCCCTGCCTTGTTATTTTACTATTTTACTTTAAGTGCGTGTCTCCATACAGCTGATGTTGTTGTTGTGAGACAGATTGAATCTGAGCAGCAGAGGTGGAGCTATACTGAAATCACCCATAATGCACCTGGATAGTGAAGAGCTGCAACAACATGACACACAATATTCAGTATATGATAGTATTTTATACTAATGTAGTTTATGATAGTGTCAGAGTGGGATGAAAGGAAAGAGGGAACCTGTATGTTAAGAGGATGAAACAACCTCCATCTCACAGGGACGAATAACACCAAGGGGACAGTACTTCCTGTCTAATCTGAACAGTTCGATCGGTGCTGAATCGCAGCAGTGAAATATTTAATCTGGCACAAAGACCATGATTCATTCATTAGTTTTGCCGTGGGTGGCGGACATATTGTTGATGCCCCTCAGCCGCTCACTGTGGACAGATGGTTGAGACACTGTCATTAATTTAAAACAGGCAGAAATGTTAAAGACTCTGGTCTGAATCTGCTGAATCACTGCAGCTAAACACAACACAGTGTTTTATTCTGAAAGTCTGAAAAATCTGCTTTAAAAGAAGTTAGAAAAAACAAAACTGACAATAATAAAGATGATTCTTTTATTATATAAATTATATAGAACTGCGAGTGAAGTGTCAGTCTGTAAGTGAAAGCAGTTAAAATGTCAGATTAAGTGGTTGAAGTGTTGGACAAGCTACTTGGAAACTGTAGTTCAATTCAATTTTATTTATATAACGTCAATTAAAATGTCAGCTGAACCAATCAGTTCAGTAAAATTTAGATAACGTGTCAGTTGGAGAGTAACAGATGTAATGTAAGTTAACATGTAACTGGTGAAAGCGGTTAAAATATCGGTTAAAATATAAACAAAACTTGCAGCTGAAATGTAACTTTTGAAAGTAGTTGAACTGTCAGTTTAAGAGTAAAGTAGTTGAAGTATCAGATGATGTGTAACGAGTGAAAGCTGTTAAAGTTGTACATAAAGCATTTCAGCTGAAGTCTAAGCTTTGAAAGTAGTTAAACTTTTAAAAATTTAAGAGATAAAAAGACAAAAACAGCTTCACTAAAAGCAGTTAAAGTGTCAGCTGAATAGTAAACGTTGAAAGCTGTTGAAATGTAAAGGGAAACGTCTCACTGGCTGAGACTCAGCTGAACACTTCGTTATGAAATATTTACACACAGTTTAAAATCGAGGAGAAACTGCAGGTTTAATTTCTGTTTTGCTAAAGAGTCCAATAACTTTGGTGTCAATGGAACAGTTAAGAGTGGCTAACTTCTCTCCTGTCACAGCTCAAACATAGTAAGCGTTGTTAGATAATTAGATTGTGTGAGAGAGGATGGATCTGTCTATGTTAATTGTGTAGAAAGAGATGAAATTGTGGGAGCAAGAAGAGTTTGAACGTCTTCTTGAGAAAGGTTGAACAGCTGAAGCTTAAGTTGCACGAAATCACTGAATAATGGATGTGAATACTTCTTCCATCACAGGTGAAAACCAGGACCCAGGGGTGATATCAGGTTTCATGAAGTAATGAAAGCCAAATGAAATATAGCAAAATCACCAAAATGACCTCAGACTCCAGGTGAGTCTCTTAAAAGTCAACAAACTGAGTCTGAAGTGCTGAAAACCATCATCATTACAGAGCGATCAGAGAGCAGGAGCAGGAAACATGACTCTGATCCTCAGAGGACTCAGTGAACATTAGTCATGTCGAGCCACAGCATTAGTGACAGCACTGATTTATGGTCTGTGATGACAACAGCCCATTAAAACTCCCTGCTGAGCTGCGTTCACAAACACAAACAAACACACCCACGCTGCTGCTGCTGGAAGTGACAGCAGAAACACTACAGGAGAGCCAACACACCTCACAACCACTACACAACCAATACACAACTAATGCACAACTAATACACAACCATTGCACAACTAATGTACAACTAACTGGGGGGGAGGCACAATGCAAATACCACCTAGAATTTTTAAAATAGTAGAAATGTAATTGTAGTGTTAATATTAATAAATTAATAATAGTAGGAATAATTATTAGTAACAGAGCCAATAACAACAACTGTAGCAGCAGTTGTCGAGCAGGAACATGGGGGCAGCAGGTGGCCCACAACCACAGATCCAGACTCTACAGGAACACGGGGGCAGCAGGTGGCCCACAACCACAGATCCAGACTCTGCAGGAACACGGGGGCAGCAGGTGGCCCACAACCACAGATCCAGACTCTGCAGCTCTGGAGGCAGAAATACCTGCTGAAAGCGACAGAAGGAGAGAGGAGAGAAACGAGAAAGAACAGAACTTCGGGAGAGAGAAGATGTTGAGTTAGTAACATGCAGTAATGGGATAAAAATGCATACAGATGGAGAGGGAGAGGAGGAGAGAGGAAAGAGGTGCATCATGGGAAGTCTCCCAGCAGTCTAGGCCTATAGCAGCATAACTAAGGTATGGTTCAGGACTCACCTGAGCCAGCCCTAACTATAAGCTTTATCAAGAGGAAGTCTTAAGCCTACTCTTAAATGTGGAGATGGTGTCTGCCTCCCAAACCCAAACTGGGACCTGATAATGCACAACTAATACACACCCACTCCACATCCAGCCATCACTGGTTTCTGCCACACAGATGTTGGTCTTATAGATGTACTTGACAAATATTTCCAAAGTCACTCTAATATTTGTCAAAAAGGCCAAACCTCTTTCGAAATCAAACATTTCTTTTTGGCCACATGTGACGCTGTTTCCTTGCAGGCTTCAGCTCCCACTGAGGAAACTGAGTCATGCTGTGGTATTTGTTTCTTGTTTTAACAATGTGGGGGAGTTTATTTTCTTCAGTTAAAACGTACTTTTTGTGGGTAGTTTATGGGCTGATTCCACCATTTCTAGACTTACATCTCTATATGTACCCTTACAAAAAAGGGAATTTATCAAATCATGTGAAACTCTTAAGATTTTAATCATATGCTGATGATCATTTCACATGGAGAAGAGAACAAAGTGTACTGCAGAATAAAGAACAACTTTATTTGAGACAACACTAAAGTTTTATATATATATAAGTGTTGTAGTTTTGACCCCTTCAGATTTCCACATAGAGCCACATGTGGTTTATACTTTTACACATTTTTATTATATATTATATGTTTATATTATTGTATATTTTTTATTTTTGATTATATATTATAATTATACATTTTGTAAATTTTAATAAATTCAATCTCCAGCAATTAATACCATTTTAAGACATTGTGCTTGATGCCTTGTATCCCCTTGCAGAAGGTAAACAAGTTCTATCAACCCCTGTGATATTATTGTTTACGTGTAATGAAGCGTCTCTGCTTTACAACTAGAGCACTTTTTAAAAATACAATACCAACCTTGTTCCTGGTTGGTTGTATTAATGAATCTGCCTGCAGTTTGTTTCACTGTGAGATCTGAAACAGTTTCAGTGACACACTGACTGAATCACACCCTCACTGCTGAACATCTAATCCCATTACAAACACACTGCGACACTGCAGGCTGCCCCCCCTCCCCATCAAGGCAAATATTAGCAGAAAGCAAATAATCCTGCAGGTTGGGATTAAGATTTTAAATGGATCCCAATTGTGTGCTTTTTGGTTAATGAATAACAAAGTCTTGGAGGATGGCGCCTGTAATTTATTAAACATGAAAAGCTCCTTGATGAAATATAGAAACTGGATGTGTTTTTGCATTTCAAACGATTTGCATGGCCAGCTAGCTTGCATGCTAATGAGGACCGAGTTTCAAAGAGTTATAAAAAGAAATTAGTTAGTAACAAAATTCCCCTGTTTGACAGAAAAAAAGGTGTCAGAGAGTCGAATTATAACCTACAAATACTGCAGGAAAAAATAAAGTTAATTTATTTATTCATCTGTGTAAATATCTGAAGGTTTCATCCACACAAACAGAATCCCAACTAAAATATTCAGATTGATCATTTGCTCACAAACAGGAAGATTTATAAAACTAAAAATTTGCTGTTTGAGCTAACCAGACCTAGTTAGCTTCTCGGTCCAGTTAGCTCAGAGTTAGCTTCTAGGTCCAGTTAGCTCAGCGTTAGCTTCTAGGTCCAGTTAGCACAGAGATAGCTTCTAAATTCAATTAGCTTATTGTTAGCTTCTAGGTCCAGTTAGCTCAGAGTTAGCTTCTAAATCCAGTTAGCTTATTGTTAGCTTCTAGGTCCAGTTAGCTCAGAGTTAGCTTCTAAATCCAGTTAGCTTATTGTTAGCTTCTAGGCCCTGTTTGAGTGTGCTAGATGGACCTAGGGTAACTCTAAGCTAACTGGAGCAAGAAGATAACTCAAGAATCTGAGTTTTGGATTCTGAAATGTACCACTGTTCATTTTTAACTGTTAATTTATCAATAAAAAAGAGTTAAACATTAACTAACTGTGTTGTGTCCATTTGGTTTTCTTTATTATCTTGTCTTCTACCAGTCTTGTGTTTATTTCTTGTGTTGCTGTTTTAAAAAAACAAAAAACTTGGTGGATGCAGTGGTTCCATTGAAATAATCAGATTTTATGGTCATTGTAGGTCATCACGCAGGTTCCTGCACAAGAATCTAGAAAAATGACACTTTGTAAAACACTGGCAGTGTTTTCTGTATGAAGTGTTTTCTATATGAAGTGTATTGTATATGAAGTATTTTCTAAATGAAGTGTTTTCTGTTTGAAGCATTTTCTGTATCACATGTTGTCTGTGTTAAGTGTTTTCTATATTAAGTGTTTTGTTTATGAAGTGTTTTTTGTATATAGTGTTTTCTATATGAAGTGTTTTCTATTTGAAGTGTTTTGTATATGAAGTGTTTTCTATATGAAGTGTTTTCTATTTGAAGTGTTTTGTATATGAAGTGTTTTCTATATGAAGTGTTTTCTGTATGAAGTGTTTTCTGTATGAATTTTCTATATGACGTGTTTTCTATAAGAAGTGTCTGTATTAAGAGTTTTCTATATAAAGTGTTTTCTAGATAAAGAGTTTATAAAGAGTTTCTTCTATATGAAGCGTGTTTGTGTACGACGTGTTTTCTTTATGAAGTGTTTTCTATATGAAGTGTTTTCTGTATGAAGTGTTTTCTATATGAAGTGCTTTCTATTTGAAGTGTTTTCTGTATTAAGTGTTTTCTGTATTAAGTGTTTTCTATATGAAGTGTTTTGTG
This sequence comes from Siniperca chuatsi, assembly GCF_020085105.1. NCBI lineage: Eukaryota > Metazoa > Chordata > Actinopteri > Centrarchiformes > Sinipercidae > Siniperca > Siniperca chuatsi. The sequence goes on from NC_058053.1 coordinate 29,413,615, forward strand.
TACGACGTGTTTTCTATATGAAGTGTTTTTTGTATGAAGTGTTTTCTGTATATAGTGTTTTCTATATGAAGCGTTTTCTATATGAAGTGTTTTCTATATGAAGTGTTTTCTGTATGAAGTGTTTTCTGTATGATGTGTTTTCTGCATTAAGTGTTTTCTATATGAAGTGTTTTCTATTTGAAGTGTTTTCTGTATTAAGTGTTTTTTATTTGAAGTGTTTTCTGTATTAAGTGTTTTTTATTTGAAGTGTTTTCTGTATTAAGTGTTTTCTATATATTAAGAGTTCTCTATATGAAGTGTTTTCTATATGAAGTCTTTTCTACATGAAGTGTTTTCTACCCAGAGTTTCTTCTATATGAAGCGTTTTGTGTACGACGTGTTTTCTTTATGAAATGTTTTCTTTATGAAGTGTTTTCTGTATGAAGCATTTTCTGTATCACATGTTGTCTGTGTTAAGTGTTTTCTATATGAAGTGTTTTGTATATGAAGTGTTTTTTGTATATACTGTTTTCTATATGAAGTGTTTTCTATTTGAAGTGTTTTGTATATGAAGTGTTTTCTATATGAAGTGTTTTCTGTATGAAGTGTTTTCTGTATGAATTTTCTATATGACGTGATTTCTATATGAAGTGTTTTCTATATGAAGAGTTTTCTATATAAAGTGTTTTCTATATGAAGCGTTTTCTATATGAAGTGTTGTCTGTATGAAGTGTTTTCTGTATGATGTGTTTTCTATATGAAGTGTTTTCTGTATGAAGTGTTTTCTGTATGATGTGTTTTCTATTTGAAGTGTTTTCTTTATTAAGTGTTTTCTGTATGATTTTTTATATGAAGTGTTTTCTATATGACGTGTTTTCTACACAGTGATTTCTGTATGATGTGTTTTCTGTACGAAGTGTTTTCTATAAGAAGTGTCGTCTGTATTAAGCATTTTCTATATTAAGTGTTTTGTATATAAATTGTTTTCTATATGAAATGTTTTCTATATTAATTGTTTTCTATATGTAGTGTTATGTATATTACTTATTTTCTATATGATATGTTTTCTGTATGAAGCATTTTCTCTATGAAGCGTTTTCTATATTATGTGTTTTCTATATTGTTTTCTGTATGATTTGTTTTCTATATACAATTTTTTCTACATGAAGTGTTTTCTATATGAATTTTTTTCTTTATGTAGTGTTATGTATATTAATTGTTTTTTATATGACGTGTTTTCTGTATGAAGCGTTTTCTATATGAAGCATTTTCTATATGAAGAGTTTTTTATGTTTTGTCTATATGAAGTGTTTTTTATATTAAGTGTTTTCTGTATGAAGCGTTTTCTATATGAAGTGTTTTGTATATGAAGTGTTTTCTGTATTAAATGTTTTCTATATGAAGTGTTTTGTATATGAAGTGTTTTATGTATTAAATGTTTTTTATATGACTTGTTTTCTATATGAAGTGTTTTCTATATAAAGTTTTTTCTATATGAAGCATTTTCTGTATTAAAAGTTTTCTGTATTAAGTGTTTTCTATATGAAGTGTTTTCTGTATGAAGTGTTGTCTATATGAAGTGTTTTTTTGAAGTTTTTTTCTATGAAATGTTTTCTGTATGAAGTGTTTTCTATATGAAGTGGTTTCTGAATGAAGTGTTTTCCATATGAAGTGTTTTCTATTTGAAGTGTTTTGTATATGAAGTTTTTTTGTATATAGTGTTTTCTATATGAAGTGTTTTCTTTATGAAGCGTTTTCTATATGAAGTGTTTTGTATATGAAGTGTTTTATGTATTAAATGTTTTTTATATGACTTGTTTTCTATATGAAGTGTTTTCTATATAAAGTTTTTTCTATATGAAGCATTTTCTGTATTAAAAGTTTTCTGTATTAAGTGTTTTCTTTACGGATTGTTTTCTTTATAAAGTGTTTTCTATATGAAGTGTTTTCTGTATGAAGTGTTTTCTAATTGAAGTTTTTTGTCTATGAAGTGTTTTCTGTATTAAATGTTTTATATATGAAGCGTTTTCTATATGAAGTGTTTTGTATATGAAGTGTTTTATGTATTAAATGTTTTTTATATGACTTGTTTTCTATATGAAGTGTTTTCTATATAAAGTTTTTTCTATATGAAGCATTTTCTGTATTAAAAGTTTTCTGTATTAAGTGTTTTCTATATGAAGTGTTTTCTGTATGAAGTGTTGTCTATATGAAGTGGTTTTTTGAAGTTTTTTTCTATGAAATGTTTTCTGTATGAAGTGTTTTCTATATGAAGTGTTTTCTGAATGAAGTGTTTTCCATATGAAGTGTTTTCTATTTGAAGTGTTTTGTATATGAAGTTTTTTTGTATATAGTGTTTTCTATATGAAGTGTTTTCTTTATGAAGCGTTTTCTATATGAACTGTTTTCTATATGAAGTGTTTTCTATTTGAAGGGTTTTCTGTTTTAAGTGTTTTCTATATGAAGTGTTTTCTGTATTAAGTGTTGTCTGTATTAAGAGTTTTCTATATAAAGTGTTTTCTAGATAAAGAGTTTATAAAGAGTTTCTTCTATTAAAATGTTTTCTTTATTAAGTGTTTTCTAAATGTAGTGTTATGTATATTAATTGTTTTCTGTATGAAGCGTTTTCTACATGTGTTGTCTACATGAAATGTTTTTTATATGAAGTGTTTTCTGTATAAAATATTTTCTATACGAAGCATTTTGTATGTGAAGTGTTTTGTATATGATGTGTTGTCTATATGAAGTGTTTTCTATATGATGTGTTTTCTATATCAAGTGTTTTCTTTATGACGTTTTTTCTATATGAAGTGTTTCTATATTAAGTGTTTTCTGTATTAAATGTTTTCTATATGAAGCGTTTTGTATGTGAAGTGTTTTGTATATGTGTTCTCTATATGACGTGTTTTCTATATCAAGTGTTTTCATATTGACGTTTTTTCTATATGAAGTGTTTTCTATATGAAGTGTTTTCCTTATGAAGTTTTTTCTATATCAAGTGTTTTCGATATGACGTGTTTTCTATATGAAGTGTTTTCTATATGAAGCGTTTTCTATATGAAGCATTTTCTATATGACGTGTTTTCTGTATGAAGTGTTTTCTGTATGAAGTGTTTTTGTATGAAGTGTTTTCTATATGAAGCGTTTGTTTACGACTTGTTTTCTATATGAAGTGTTTTTTTTATGAAGTGTTTTCTATATGAAGCGTTTTCTATATGAGGTGTTGTCTATATTAAGTGTTTTGTATATTAAGTGTTTTCTGTATGAATTTTTTATATGAAGCGTTTTCTATATGACGTGTTTTCTATAAGAAGTTTTGTCTGTATTAAGATTTTTCTATATGAAGTGTTTTCTATATGAAGTGTTTTGTTTATGAAGTGTTTTCTACACAGAGTTTCTTCTATATGAAGCGTTTTGTGTACGACTTGTTTTCTTTATGAAGTGTTTTCTGTATGACGTGTTTTCTGTACGAAGTGCTTTTTATAAGAAATGTCGTCTGTATTTAGCGTTTTCTATATTAAGTGTTTTGTATATCAAGTGTTTTCTATCTAAAATGTTTACTATATTAAGTGTTTTATATATGTAGTGTTATGTATATTGTTTTCTATATCACGTGTTTTATGTATGAAGCATTTTCTATATGAGGCGTTTTCTATATGTGTTGTCTATTTGAAGTGTTTTGTATATTAAGTGTTTTCTGTATGAAGTGTTTTCTATATGGAGCATTTTATATATTAAGTGTTTTCTATATTGATTTCTGTATGAAGTGTTTTCTCTATGAAGCGTTTTCTATA